>NW_016916218.1:0-305 GCF_001483705.2 Eufriesea mexicana | reverse complement strand
CATGGATGTAAGTATGTATGGATGTATGGATGTATGGATGTATGGACGTATGGATGTACGAACGTAAGGATGTATAGGTGTATGGATGTATGGATGGATGGGTGGATGTATGGATGTGTGGATGTATGGATGTATGTATGTATGGATTTACGAATGTATGGATGCACGAATGTATGGATGTACGGATGTAGAGATGTATGGATATATGGATGGATGGATGTATGAGTGGACGGATGTATGGGTGTATGTATGGATGTATGTATGGTTGTATGGTAGTATGGATGGATGGCTATGTGGATGTGTGG
>NW_016916217.1:0-14812 GCF_001483705.2 Eufriesea mexicana | reverse complement strand
CGTGGATGTCATTGTGTAAGTTAATAAAATGGATGTATAATTTCCTAGGCAGATATACCCGTTTCTGCATTGCCAATAGTTGATATCTCTGGCGATAATTGATTTACCCATTTGTCATTCTATCGTCGTCATAGAATTTGGATGACCAGTAAATGGGTTATAACAATGCAAATAGTAATGCGTAGATGGCTACAGCCAGTAATCTAAATTCAATTGCTCGACATCCAGCCACAAGTTATATTTCCCTTGGCCATTCTGGAATTGCTACTGTATTTAGTTAACAGTAGATAGGTTAATCCAATGGCAATGATGCCATTCATTTGTATTTAGCGCCTATGTATAACCTACTGTTCTCAACTGCACTTTGTCGTGCTCAACTATGGATACGATAGGTTACGTTAACTTGGGCTTTGAATCTGTTCCTTTCACTAGTATTCTCATGTATTTGGGGCATTACAGTGCTCTCGTGCTATCTGCGTCGTTCTCCGGCGTTCTGCTGATCCCAGCTGCAGGTAGGTTACGGAAAGCAGTGTACATGAGGTTAGGGTATGACAGGCTTGGGATGGTTAAGCTAGGATAGATTCGAAATCTGTATTTTTCGCCGCTATTCGGCGGATTCTGCGCATCACTGAGGCCTGCAGCGCTTTCCAGCGCTCTGCCATGCACTGCTGCCGTTAGGCTCTATTGCGTCACGATGGGACGTATTTGGATAGGTTGCTTTGGCTTTGTTTAGAAACATGTGCTTTTGGTTGCGCTTCGGGTGTCTACGGCGCTTCATTGAATACTGCTGCCCTCTGATGTGCTTTCCTGCGCTCTGCTGCGCCCTGCTGTGATTAGTATCGGTTATGTTAATTAAGGAGTCTGTGCTATTTGCAGCTGTTCGTTGGTATTCTGTTCATTAGCGGGGTCCGCTGTCCTATCCTGCGCCATGGCGCGCCCTCCTTCATTCAGAAGCACGCTGCTATGCTCTGCTCTGTTTGTGATTTTATCCAATGCTATGCCGGGCAATGAAGTGCTGTGCTGATGTAACTGTGCTGCTCGGAATTATGCCATCCTGAGAAGTAGTGTGCTGCATTGTGCTTTGTGCTGATATTCGGTGCTACTTATTGCTCTGCATTGCTGTGCTACGTTCTGAAGCGCGCTGCTGCGGTGGTAGAACTTGAAAATTTCATGTATATTTAATCGATGTTCACTATTTCCAAGCAGATGCGCCATCGAATTCAGATAAAGCTTGTGACCGTCGAAAACAGTAACAGTGGGTAAAAATTCAACGGTTCATTCGGAAGAACTACCAGATCCTGCACAATACACTTCCCCTTCCTTTTCTTGGAAATTAATACGCCTTTTAGCGTGTAACTGCAGCTTTTGCACTGAAAATATCGTTTTCGGGCGAGCTTCAATCATATGATACTACGCGCAATAGAAAGTGAAAAACGGATGTCGGAAGGGTAAAGTTTTGTGTTATAATTGAGGCAGGAATGGACGATACTTATTCCATAGTACCTTCAAACTGTTGATGGCAATTCGTTTATTACGCAGGTCGAGGGAGACAGCATTACAATTGTTTCCTTAGACGTAGGTAGCGAAATTATGGTAATTGTGTAAAGAAAATGTGTCTGCTGTTAACAAAAAGAGCGCAATACCTCCACCAAGATACTGCTATCTACTATAGTCGTCATTAGTGGTGTACATAGCCAGACATAATTGTGTCTAATATGACAATTTATCATATACATAGCATTAACCAATTGGCAGACTCCAATCATCTTTGTAATAAAATTATTTGATTAAATTCATTCCAAAGTTCGGCAGTATGTACTTCGTCCGATATAAGACTTGTGCTAGTTATCTTCAAGTAGCATATGCATAGTGCATTTCAAATTAAGTCGTATATCTTTATACTCCATTGGTTTGCAAACATGACGATGTTAGTTTGAAGTATTAGGTTACCCTATTAATTAACGAAATATCCATAATACTACTGCGTAATACTTGTAGACTTCGTCCTTAACATCCACAGCGCCACAAGCCCACAAACTAATCGCTAACTTCATCCCCCTACCACACTCAAGCCTTCCCACTCAGCTACTGCTTAGGAAGCGGACTTTTCTTCCTTGCACTCGATTATGCAGGAAAATAATACGTAACCACCATGCCTGATAATGTAAATAGGTACAGTGCAGAAAATAACGAAAGGGTGGAGAGGCAGATACCGCACGCATCCTTCCCTTTTCATTCGCGCACCTTCCCTTCAGCCTCGACTTCTGACCTCCACTTTCTTCGTCCCACTCCACAAAACCGCCCGACGTTCGGTCATTGGTTTCTCCTAACGAATTGATTATATCTCCTTTGACTTCAAAACATCCGCAATACCTTAATTCAGTCAATTGATTAGTGATTAATGGACAGGTCTCGATCTACATTCTCCATCGCCACCGTGACGCAGGCACCGAGAAACTACGACGGATTTGGGGAACTGGAGGTCATGTGAAATATGTGTTACGGTCAAATTTTGTACTGGTCTTAACGAATGACTTTATTCCTGGTTGTAGTTGATGAAACATGGGGAGGAAGTAGTCGTGCCTTGGGGCAGATGTTATCGCACAGTAGGCGACGAAGTGGCAGCATAGCATTGAGATATCTATGTTCCTTATACCGAAATTCTTTGTACTCTCATGTCACATACGTATTCGCTTATTGTCGTCAGTCCTTATCACCGCAAAGGAACACTAATTAGCGTCTACAATTCTTTCTACAAGCTTCACCGTTTTATGTGAGAAATCACGGCAGCGCAGCGATGCATGGCGATAGTGTCAAAAAAAGGACAGCACAAAGAGGTTGTGATATTTTAAAAAGCACACTTCAAGAGTCTTCTATAATTCAGAGTGGTGAATCCGAATCTAGGAGCAAATACTGGTTGCTATGTCACGTTTCTGGAACAACTAAAGAAGAATAACTGATTTTTGATATTTTTATTTTTACCCCAAACAGTATTCTGAAAATGCTAGCAGTTTCTTGAAAGTTTTTATCCATTGCTTTGTGTAACGCTAGCGTAGACCCTCAATCAAATTTGTCTGTAATAGAAGTAATTTCTTCTACCGAGATATACCGCCCTGAAGATATTCGAAAGGCACTGAAAACCATAGAACGTGCTATTTTGTCGCATAATATAGCTATTGCTGTGCTATTCCATGAAAAATTTCCACATCTTTTGTGTCTAAAATGGAAGTTTATGCGTAGATGCACAGTCCAAGTGGTATTAAATTTTAGTTATGGTTACATTCTTCCTATGTAGGCCTCCTGTGAATAATTACGTCGATTGTTTTGTCTGATAAGAATGCTTACATGTAGATAAATGATTCAATTATGACAAATTTTGCTGTGCATACTCCAGCATATGTAGTATCTAGTTTTACCACGATGTATATGTACAGAGTGGTCACGGAGAGGTTCATTTGTAAATTTGAAATAAAAATATTTTCGGGGATCCGTATGACTTGTTAATGTCATGGAATAATATTTCTCGGTATTATTAAATGTTGACATAGGCAATTTACATAGACAACAGTTTAGAAGTTCTTGAAGGTGAATTGGATAACTTAGGTAAGGCTTGTATAATATGGTATGCAGATTTGTATGAAATATTGCGGACTATGGAATTCCATTATGTGAAATGAACGAAAAGGCGTCGTTATATATTAAATGTCGTAGTGAAATGTATTTTTCTGCTTCCTTCATTAGAACAGAATTTTCTGGTAATATTCAAATTAATTCCGTGGTGACAGTTTGGATTTAGCCTAAACTATATACATCGGTAATGTACTACTCATAAAAAGTTTTATTGGGTGCTTTAGTATACCGTAAGCGTGCTACCCTTCTTTCTTATTCTATATTCAATAATTTGTGGGCATTGCATTTCGCCATATTTCAATTGGTATTTCAATATTCCCGTCCCCGTAATCTTACTCCGAATCAATTGTCTTTACATCGTAAGCCACAACTACTAAAATATCAGGCAACGTTAACGGAGGTGTCTTTCTTTCAAAATATAGAGGAGTAAACAGACGAATGGAAGTCTTTGCTGCAGCGAATATCAATAACATCCAACCAGCTGCTATAAATGATCGTCCACGATTACTTGTATCCAAATTCAGGCACGAAATCATTGGAAACGGAATATACTCGAGGAGCAGAGCTCCGACACACGAATTGCGACGGGCAATAGAATGGAAAAATTTCTTGTATGACGGAACGGTCGCGGTGCAGGAATACGTACAATGAAATTTTGGCCATGGTATTCGAGGCAGAGTGGACGACATAAGAGTGGCGCACGGCTGATCGTTGTGCAGGATGAAAGCAAATGCTAACGAAGTATCAACTGCACCCGTCACGAATTGTGGGCCTAGCATGCCAATGATTGCGCTCATTCCTTCCAATCCTCTGGGTATGTAAGCGTGTGTGTGACATACTTCATCCTTCTGCAATGCCGTCCAATTTCTTTATTCCACCCTTTATCTTCCACCCTTTTTCCCTTTGCAACCACATGGCCACGCCTTGTACACGTGACGAAGGTTCACAAGAGGGAATCACCAGAGTCGGTGTACACATGCATACTCGTGGAAGCATGGAATGTTACTTCCATCTTGTTTCGCAAGTATTCTATAATACGTGGGCGTTAATTCGTACTTGGTTGCGAAGCGCGTGTAGGTGCTACTGGTGAATATATAAATGTGAAATATTGTTTTTGTCGCCATTTTGTGTAATCATTTAGGTAGACATTTTGTGAATATCTCATAGGAAAGGGAATTCGGTATAATACTGGAATTAGTATAGTATAAATTGTTTCGATCAGATTATGCATTTTAGGAGAGGAAGCTTGACGGAATTTGTATATTGAGTTCAGCACATACATATGACCATAAAATTCAGAATGATATTTTGGCGCCAGGAGGAATGAAATTGGAAATGATTTGAAAATTGTAATGTCGCCAATTATGTCTTTACAATATTTTATTTTGTGCTGCCTACGTATTATAAATTAACGCAGCATCGCGTTTATAATATGATATTACGTATAACGATTATTAAGACCTTCGTTATATCGGGGTGAATGCTGTATCACCGACCTCCGAAGGTAAATTGCTCTAGATGCTTAGAAATCAAATTTACGTCAGGACATGTGATTTTAGATGAATTAACTAGCCATGGTTAGTAGTAATTTAGAATATTATCTTCTGTGATTCATATTCTTCATAGCATTATCCAATAAACTATCACTCTGTGAACATAGCATTAGCTACTACACCTAAAGGTATTTAATTATTTTTCGTAGGAAGGCAGGAAACACATTCTGCGTTACAAATAAAAGCTCGTTCCAAACAAAATAAGTTATCAATGTTGAAAAGAAATATTTAGCCGCTTTAATACCGTTATGGATGAATGAACATCCCTGAACTATATCCCAACAGGTTTCGAAATAAATGAACCTGAAGCGTGCGTTAAAGATCATAATTCTTATTGCTAGTGGCACCGGAGCAAAGGGCTTAGGTTCGATATAATGAGTTGCTCTGCCTAAAGGTGAAGTTAAATTGATACTAAGATTGATTAAGCGAAGATTTGCTAATTCCCGAGATTTGAGAATCCACCCGAAACATAAATCGAATTAGATTTTCCATCAAATATATGGCAATCCTTTACATATTCACACCAAATATGTGCAGATCGCTTTTCCTTCGCGTATGGTAATACGATTCTCGCGTAAGCAATTCCATTGAATCAATAACGTATTCGATGTGCAATTCATGCCATAATTAGTTCACAACGTGCCATCAAACGCGCACAAATATACTGAAAGGAACGAATACAAGGTATCGTAGTATTAATTGCTTTACAGGTAACTATTTTAAGAGAAAAAATAGCTTTAAAGCTTAAAAAGTGCAATAAATATCGAATTAGATATATTCCTTATTATAATCATTATATCAGCGTATATCAATATTTCTCTAAGGAATTGGAGCATAACTTTGAACCAACACCAACAAAAAATTTCCAATTAATTAACCAAGGCATTCGTCAAAGTTCTAAACAATTTCCTACCACAAATTACCTACAAATTCTTCCCGAATTTCGGGAAGATTACAATCAAACATTTATCAAATGTCTCCACCGAGGACAACAAAGGTCTCCAGAAATAACAGCCATTCGGAAGGAAACAGGTCCTGGAAGATAATCCTCCGTGACTTCGAGATCTAGAAAATTATCTCCGGGAGCTGAATAACTACTCAAGTCGATAGTGCACACGGTGGGCGTTTTTAAACGCAGTCCGGAACGGAAAGACGTTGCTCAAGCCACCCCTGACACGACTGGCTACGCCTTCTCGGCATAGACAGGACGCACGGAGCAGGCTAGGGGAGAATGGAAGGGAGGAAGCGGAGTCAGCGAGCGTCATCTGCGCGGGGGGAGCTTTGTTTATACCATTGAACTTCGGCTTATTTTGGCCGACAACTTATCCCTCGTACGAAATTACACATACGGTAACGTGTTGCACTTCATTCATGTTCCAACCACTCTGAGGATCGTTCCGAGACGTTTCGCCATATGTGGGTGAGCTACAAGCACAGTAGGATCCAATTTTCGATCGATATGTTACGGCGGAACTTCTCGCGCACCTAATACAGCGGCCGGGAAGTCGAGAGAAAGGAAAAGTGAAATTTCGGAAGAAAAGGTGTAAGATGGAGCGGAGATCCCCTTGGTCTCTGAGGAATTTAGAGAGAGTCACAAGATCGCAACACTGTGGAAGTTGATTATTGTAACATTCCTGATAAGGCATGTGGAGTGGTTAGGAATGTGTCAGTTAGGTAATCTGCATCACCATATCCAGTAAACTGTGGACGTACTTCAGTCAAGCTATATTGGAGTGCATGTTTGCTGAAGATGAGGAGTACTCATTATGTAATCAAGGATCATGGTCACATCTTGCATCCCAAACATATTTTCGTCTTTGTTCCGCAGTCGTGGTAGAGTATACCTTCGCAAACAGTCTGCCTCCTCACATTCCCACAGCTGTGTTCCAACTTTATCTTTCTTGTTCCGTATATCTTCGAACCTTCAACGAAGATAGTTGCAAATTTTCCAACAGCTTGTTCGGAAGGTGACGAAAGTTAGAATGTTGGTTACGTTTCACCAAATATCCGAAGGGTTATATAGCTGAGAATAAGAGAATGATATTAGTGAGCGTTGTAGATAGATTGAAGGATGCCGCGGATATAGAATTTACACGTTTGCTCAGAAATTTGAAATTGTTAACTGATTAAAATCCGTTGTTAGCATTAGTGCCATAAACCTGTAACGAGTACCTAAATAACGTATACCATATTGATGGCACTTAACCATATGCACTGTACGATTTCTTGGCCAAGGTGTGGCAGGAGTACAAATATTTTCTGCTACAACGTTCATTACAATTTCCGGAGCAGCAATAAGTAATCGGACGGTGAGTAACACGTAGAGTTATCTGACTTCTATACCTCGCACACCGTTACACTATTTCGAATTTGACATACTTACGAATATCGAGCTTCATAATTTTATCAAATGCCGAATGAAGTGCGCCTCTCAAACGCAAAGGCTTAAGCCGATGTAATGAAATTGAAGGAACATGCATAATTATGATCAGGAACAGATAAAAATATTTATTGACACAGAGTTTCGGCAGTAGTAATATTTATTGGCAGCAACAACATAAATATGCGATAATGACAATAAAGTTACGAATTACTACCCGGTTTACTGCAGCGCTCAACACAGTATTGTAATATTACAACCCCATTCGACTTCGACACTCAACTTCACAAAGAGATTGAACGACAATTACCATCGACTTCAACTAAAGTTTAACATGACAATATGTGATAATACTAGCAGCACGTCGCGTTACCCACGGAAACTCAGACTGACATGGGCCTTGTATATTCGACCCCAGTTCTCCCGGTAACCGAAATGCTACGTTTACATGATGGAAAGCGTGCGATACTACGATTAATTTGCAATAAGTAACTGCGTTATCTCGGGAACTGCGAAGACGGTGTATCTAAATCTAGCCATTTTGACCACTATGGTAGTTCCATTGTTAATATGTGTTTTATTGTTCTTGTCATAGGTGAAACATTTATGGAGTATGCAGAGAATTCGAGTGAGCGTTTTTGACGAAATGTACCATGTAATTAATTTATGCAAGTAAATTCTTAGAAATGATTTATCCTGTCAGCTCCAGCGAAGAGGTAGGTAAAGTTTCATCAGGCATATTTACTAATTAGTTTAAGAACATGAATTGAGGGCAGAGATATCGTTGCCGCGATATATAGTGTTGGATACATGTTGATAATTATGTTAAATTTAAAGTTAGCTGATTGTTTCGTGTATATGCATCGAAGACGTTAAATGGATTGTTAAGACCGTTTAACACGTTCACTGTATAAGGTCCAAATTCAGACAGTTCTACGAAGCACGTAGTTTTGCCACACGTGTGTGGCAGAGACTATGTTGTATAGTGCAGGTTCGCGCAAAGGAATTATGAATACATGTGCCATTGTGAATTTACGCTAATCAACCTTCATAGGTTAGAAGGTGAAGATGCGTGACGATGTTATGGATAACATTTTCTAAAATCCGTACTGGATTATTAGCAAAGGAAAGTTGTGGCTAAATTCGGTAATAGTTAAAACCGTCTACAAATGTCTAAATCTAGGGACAAGAAATGGCATTGGAATTCATCGGTCGTGTTTCCCAATTTCAATAAAGGGATTGATAGGCGAACTCCACCCCTTGCAAGAATCGGCTATTCGTGTGATTATTGTTATATCCGTTCTAACTCGTCCCTATGGGGTAATCGATATTACGTCATTCCCGCGAAGCGTCAAGGATGGCATTACACTCAAATCACGAAGATTAAGACTCATGGAAATGTGCTTAATGTACTCTATTTTGCCAGGCGTCGCAGAATTGCGGTTTCTATCTCGTTCATGCCAACACTCTCATTGCTGCAAGTACGGCATGTCGTACACTAAAGGTTCTATTGGTATACCTAATATTAGGTTTGTAATTAATGTATGTTGCTGAAAATTCAATACTGTATACAATTAATCGAGCGCTTATTTGGAACCTTGTAATTAATGATATTAGATTAATAACACTAATATTAACTTAAGACATTTGTACCTTGTCACATAATATGATAAACAAGTACTTTAGGTCATAAATCTGCATTCCATAAGCTATAAGCTAGTTTTAAGATTCAAGTTGACAGGTAACTTCGTAATTTACTGGTAATATACGATGAAATGAATATTACGACAGTCTCCGAATCCTAGTAAGAGTTATGTCTTTCATTCTTCATTTCCTGCCGTTGAACAATGGGTGTGGGGCATATGCCAAACCTTACGTCTTAGCTTATATTTCATTAGAACAATTTCTGTCCGCTTTATATCTTCGAAGATAAAGAAGAACATTTAAAATTTCCAACAAACAGCAAATGTCGTAAATTTTGTTTGTAGCTCCAAGCTTGGCGTTGTTCTCCTAAAATTGCTCTTGGAAAACGATAACAATTACCAGGACTGGCAACGTGGATGTTGCTGCGCAGCGAGACCCAACGAGCGCCCTTGTGGAGCATCATGCTGGCGACATCTATTTCAAGAGATCTAATCTAACTTGGAGCGAAAGAAATTAAGGTGAATATGCTGACACTTCATTACATTTCGTGTCTTACAAATAGCGTTTCGGATGTGAATATTAAAATTTATACCCTACTGATTCAGCGATATTAAACTACACTTCAGCAGAATCTAACATACCTATGTTCCCAAATATTTGGGAACCGAATATAAAACCCGAGGAAAGAAGTACTAAATTGTAATCGCTACGTGCATGAAAGAGTTCGAGGGTATTCAAAAGACCGACTGACACACGTACCGTATCTCTGGGTACAATACAACTCCATGCTCATCATCACGATCCGGCCTAGCCCACCCCATCCATTGCCGATTTACCATGACTTAGACGTGAATAAAGGTAGTCCCCAAGACAATGAAGCTCCCAGAGCCGCAACGAGGGTCAGGCAAGGCCTTGCAGTCGGACAGATATTACGTGGACCTGCCCCAAGGGGTAGAACTTAATCATACCAAGTGTTATGACCGCAGACACATGCCGAGCCAACTACAGTCCTATACCCTAGCAGCGTATGACTAGGGCTGCTGGAGCATCCCATTGACTCCAGAAGGAACAGTGACCCGACGGTCATCCTGGAAACCGTTGCATGGAGAGATTGGCGGTGGCCTGAATGAGTGTTGAAGACGAGACGTGACGATGCCTTACCATGCATGGAATTACCGAGTACACGGTAGTTCTTCGCGTAGGCTCGTTGGTACGTAAGGACGATCGCGATTATCGGGATAACAACTATGATCCATTTGGTAAACAAGAGGGATGACAGAAAGGGAATGTGGAATAGATGCATTCGCTCCAAGTTATGTATATAGCATTTCTACAAATAACGCGCACGGGAGTCTTACCATAGTAATCTATCTTAAAACTATTTATAACGACTTAAATCTGAGCGCAAGCGTCCCTCGTCTTCCAACGATGCCTTCTACCTTGTAAATGGTTTTGTATTAACTCGCGCATCCCTCGTCGTCCAAAGATTCCTACCAAATTAATTCTTGAGCGGCCCGAAAGCTGAAAGGATAATATATTCGTTTAATTGTAAACCCAAAGAAAGCTGTTAAGTTACACGAGAGGAAATAGAAACGGGACGAATAGAAACCGCCCACGCTAACGAAATGGTAGGATTAATCCATTAATGCGACAGAAACACCTCATCGATGAAATAAATCCGAATTCAATATAACAAACCAACGATGATGTAATTCGGAAATAGAAATACGTAGATTCTAAATGAAAACATGTCCGGCAGTGATGTATGTGTAGAGTGGACAATGGCTATCGACTAGCCAGAAGGTGTAGGCGATGACCACCATTCACCTCCGCCGCACCAACAACCCACCCGAATGCTACGACCAACCACTCCGTCGGCGAAATCTTCGATACCATAGAAGTTACTATGCAGGCGTAAAAACGACAACTGAACTAGAGTTAATACCTGCGAATTCAGATAATAAACCTATAACGTAGGTATGTAGAATAGTCTTTTGAAAGAGCTTATGAGAAAGTAGGACGATGAGACGTACTCAATACAACAACGATACGTGTGGTTCGAAACGAGAAAGTAAAACAGAAACAAGACTGTATAAAAATTTGTTTGCCAAAGCAATCTTGCCCAAATCTGACCCTATAGATGGTCACCTAGGTCCCACCAGCGAAGTCGTGGAAGTGCCTGGTCCAGACCACGAGGTACCTCGACCGAGCTCCACCCGGCAAGGACATGAGAAGTCGGGCGGTGCCCCTTTTATATGAGCCTCCATCGGTTCCCGAAATCGGCGTAGGACTTTCGAATTTTGCCGATTTCGTTAATAATAACTTTTCTCTATAATAGTCGAAATTTTCATATCTTATCCTATCTCTACCATATACCTATGATTCGGGTTGTTTGCTATTAGCAATGTAAACCAGATGTTGACAATAAGTTCAATAATTTATACAAAGCTAGGTACCATTTACGGGTATTCTAAATTGAGGTATTCACTTGTACACATCGTTATGTTAAATTAACCGTACTACCATTTATAGTATGCTTCTCAGTTTCAGCATATATACTTTACCGTTTTATCAATACTGTTCTTCATCCTAATATTGCTTGTGGGTTGCTTCCTCTTCAGAGAAATGTAAAGAATTCTGTATTGTGAAGCAAATGTGAATCATATAATAAACGTTTTATAAGAATCCAAGAATATTCGTATGAATAATGCTCGGAGAGTTATTGTAATCTCTGATAGCTATTTATAAACATTTAGAAGCAGTAATAATTTTAATTAGAGACATTGATTAACTCCGGTAACTCTCATCTGACTTGGAAGACTGGAATGATTCTTCAACCCTTCTTACTGCTTATTCTTCTTTAAATCCACATCCTTTTGAACCTGCGGACGCTAGAGCAACTTAGATTACGCATTCATCCCTGATAAAGTAAACTCTACAGGAATTACCAAATGCTTATCACAGATTTCAAAGGAGAGAAAATTTATTGGACAGTGTAACCTAGAGTAATCTATTCCTTTATCGAATCCATCTAATCAATGATACGAGAAATTTATAACTAAATCATGTAAGTTATTTTCTTTCTATTCATATTCAACAAAAATTCATTCTCTGAGAATTTCGTTATTAAGACTGAACTTAATAATCCGTATATTCTTTGACCGCGAATTTAACTGACGGTTTAATAATTAGGCAGCGAGTACTATTTTCCTATAGCTAGTTTATAACGTTTGTAGCCCAGTGCACCCATCATCATTTTATAATTTTCATATTTAGTCATATTAGGAAGTAATGAAGTATTCAAGGGTTAGTACTTTCGGTCCTTATACCACGTTTACGATTTATGCATTTAAAATGTATGTACAACATTAAAATACCTATCACGGTTTCGAATTAATTATCGTTTCTGTTCATAGTCCACACCCTGTCCATTCGAATAATATTAGTTATCCTATTTGCATATTCAACATATAATATATTTAAATATACGTTCCACATACACTTAAACGTGGCCAAAGGACCAACTATCACCTTCCAGCTTCGCTTCAATCTTACACCGCGAAGATTTTCAATTTAACAAAGCCTCTGATCGTAGACACCACTCAAACCACCCAATACTCCTCCCTGGGTGTTCTCCCATATAAAATCTTGTCTCTCCTCATCCTCTCATAGAATTTTTTCGAAAAACTTCTCATCTATTTCTCTCAGGGATGCTTTTCCAATATACATTGTCATATGCATACTCAAAAGATGCTCCATCTTTTGTCCAGTTCTCATATCGTAATTTATCCTCGTAATTTAGCCTGTCTGTCATCTTCTCAGCCAATGATGTCGAAATAGTTCGCGAGAAAGGGGATCGATTCTCCTTGCGCAGGCATAAGAGGGGCAGTATGGCGGTACATCCTTGCATCAACGAGATCAGGATACGCTGAGGAGGAACATATCGTTGGTGGTCAAACGTGCGAGTCCGATAAGCATTATCTTATCTCAGTTGGAGCAGAACACATGCGGACGAAGCTACTCGTACGCTTCCACGAGCTTTTCAGAAACACGCACGCTGGTCTCCTGGCCTTAAGCTTGGATTCGAACCTGTATGTCGAGCCTCGTACGTCGAAGACGTTTTCGACTCTGATAAATTCAATACGAGTCAAGCGGGACACGACATATCTGCACTCTACTGGCAACGCTATAAAGGGATAAATAAGCTGCAGCTCATTACTTGGTTTTCTTCCTTCAGGAGGTATAGGACGAGAGTGCGTCAACCTGTTATTTCTCTTACTTCCTGAAGATAATTTTCTGCCCCGAATAGCGTTTCACTATGATATCAGCAAAATATGGTGGCTCATAGGTGAATTTTCATGGCGTAAGGTATTCATAAAATTTGATTTGAATATGGTGTCAATGCTGCAATTGGCACTCTTGTGGAAAACACGTGTACAACAAGTTGTAGATTGTACGAAGCCCAAACCATTGTAATAATTCACGTGATATTAGGGTATGCAGGTACTATGGGATGAAGTGTCATGCGAAGGGAAGTGAAGTGATTTCGATAATTGAAATGCTTATATACGGTAGTGTCTAATAAAACGAATTTTAGGATTAGTTAATGTCTAATTTGGAAAATGCACGTATTATTAATGTAATTATGCGCTACAATATTAATGTAGGTTGCAGAAACGGTATATCATGGAAAAAACTCTTAAGTAGGAAATATGATGTTTCGAATATATGAGTGAAGGTGGCGGTACAATTAATCTGTATATTTTAGATTCGTCTACATAGATCCTATTAAATGCATCATATATCCACCACTCTTACAAGTATTGCCCGTATTTTTAGAATGAGTTTTTACTCCCTACTACAGTTCTCCTACTAGATTCCCATCCTTATATGATATCTACATAACACTATATGTGTTTCTAATGCTACAGTATAGCTTGAAACTGTTCACCACAACTTACTCTCACGAACAATTTCTCAACCATTTGCGCACCGCCTGTACCACTACATCAACTACGCTGGTGTGCAATTTGTTATTTGCTTTTATCTTCAGTAACCAGTTAAATGAAAATACTGAATAAGAATGCTCTCTAAGGAAACTCACGAACATCTCTAATTTTTCTTTTCGATACAAAATTTTTGCTTTTAATATCCCTTCCGGTGCAGAAATCTGACTGCATTATCTGTAGATGGGATAACTAAGAGTGTTTTTATTGTGCAGAGGAATAATTGCTGTTGCTATTATTGTAACTGACCTGTTTCAACAATTTCTCATTGCCGGTATTGCAGAAAATACTTTCGCTGTAGCTTTCTGTCCATAATTCTTCGCTCACTATGTGTCTGTCCAAGTATCGTCTCAAAATGATTTGGATTTAACCGATTCGCCGACACAATCCTCTACGGAGGTGTATGATTCGGTTACAGTAAATGTAACAGTAAATGAGAATCAATAATGCATATCGAGATTTCGGTCATATAGCGACACACTGTACCGAGGACAGTGTACAACTCTAACCTATTCACAGTTGAGCGAAGGACAGCTGACGAATATGCAGTGAGGGGTGTTATGGCCGTGATATCTAATCGTAGTGGTCGATGCCTTTGG
>NW_016916216.1:0-234 GCF_001483705.2 Eufriesea mexicana | reverse complement strand
TAGCAGAACATATTATAGCAGAGCAGAGCGTAGAAGTTCACCGAATATCAGTATATATCACAATTGTCAAAGCCGCCATGACCAAACCTAACCAAACTTAGCATATCAAAACGTAACCAGACTAAGCCTATAATGCCACGACAGCCATTGCCGGCCAACTGGGGGTCGGGCAGTGCATAGTGGAGTAACGACGAGCGCAGGAATCCGCCGAATAGCAGTGTACAGCACGGAAGT
>NW_016916215.1:0-581 GCF_001483705.2 Eufriesea mexicana | reverse complement strand
ACACAAAAGTCAAAGCTACCATACTCTATCATACCCAAACCTAACACAAACGAACGTAACCGACGCAAAGCTAACGTGCGGAGGACAATACTGCTGGCCCTTACAGAGACAACCAGAATATACTAGAGGTCAGGATGGGGCAGCAATGCGCCGAATAGCTGCGAATAGCACAAGAGTCAAGATATCCAATCCTTACCTGAACGAACGTAAACTAAGCAAACGAAGAGTTACCTCAACACACCGTGCCAAGACCACTAGTGCTGACCTTCCCGTAGCCAGGCAGAGCATACTAGAGCACAGTAGGGCGCAGAAATCCACAGAACGGCAGTGAACATCTCAGAAGACAAAGCTGCCCCATCTTAACATAGCCAATCATAAAACAAAGATACATAACTTTTTTCAAGCTAACGTGTCGAGGTCACCATTGCACAGCAGTGTACAGCAAAAGAGTCAAAGGTATCCATTCTTTGCATGAACTGACATAAACTAGCGCAACGTAGCCTAACTCAACATACCGTGCCGAGACCGCTATTCCTGTCCACTCCAGTGCCATGTATAAAACATTAGCGCACAGCAGAGAG
>NW_016916214.1:0-861 GCF_001483705.2 Eufriesea mexicana | reverse complement strand
CTAACCTATCGCAAGCTAACCTAACCTAACCTAAGCTGACATAATCTAACCTGACCTGACCTGGCCTGTCATGACCCGGCAATCCCTGGCATGTCCTGGGCTGGCCAGACCAGACATGGTCTGTCCTGATCTGACCAGTCCTGAACTGAACTGACCTGATCTGACCCGAACTGACCTGACGTGACCTGACTTGTCCTGACCTGACCTGACGTGCCCTGAGTTTTTTTTCCTGACCTAACCTGACCCGAACCGGAATGTCCTGACCTGCCCTTACCTGAACTGGCCTGACCTGTCATGACCTTAGCTGGCCTGGCCTGGACTGAACTGACCTGACCTGACCGGACCTGACCTGACCTGACCTATCCTGGCCTGACCTGACCTGTCCTGACGTGACCTGACTTGACATGACCTTAGCTGGCTTGACATGGCCTGGCCTGCTGTGACCTGTCCTATCCTTGCCTGACATGACCGAACCAGACCTCTTCTGACCTGACATGACCTGACTTTACCTGACCTGGCCTGACCTAACCTGTCCAACCTGGAATGTCGTAGCCTGCCCTGACTTGAACTGACCTTACCTGTCGGGACCTTACCTGTCCTGGAGTGGCCTGTCCTGTCCTGACCTGACCTGTCCTGACTCTTGACCTGACCTTACCTGGCCTGGCCTGGACTGAGCAGACCTGACATGATATGACCTAACCTGACCTGGACTGGCCAGACATGGCCTGGCCTGGCCTGTCCTGACCTGACCCGACCTGACTTAACCGAACCTAACCTAACCTAATCTAACCTATCCTTACTTTGAAAACCTATCCTAGTCATACCTATCCAAGATTAAGCAAACCTTACTTAACCAAATCC
>NW_016916213.1:0-3511 GCF_001483705.2 Eufriesea mexicana | reverse complement strand
GGTATTGCACAAAAGTCAAAACTACTCTGTCCTAACCTAACCAAACGTAACGTAACCGAACGCTGCATAACTCAGACTAACGTGCCGAGACCAGTACGGCTGTCATCCCCACAGCCAATCAGAATATACCATATCAGAGCCGAGCGCAGAAATCCATCGAATAGCTGTGTATAGCACAAAAGTTATAGGCATCCTAGCCGACCACGACCAAACCTGACCAAGCCAAGCGTAACCAAGCTAAGCCAAACGTGCAATGGCCACTACTGCTGGACTCCACGGTGACAAGCAGATGCTAGTAGAGCCATGCAGGGCACACGTATCGACCGTTTAGCAGTGTACAGCACAAAGGTCAAAGCCATTCTAACCAAACATTACCTAACCCTAACTTACCAAGCATAACGTATTTCAACCAAGCATGCCACGACCGCTATTGCTGGTCTCCCCAGAGTCGGCCATAGTATAGTGGAGCAATGTAGAGCTCAGCAGTCCACCGAGTATAGGTGTTCAGCGCAAAGGGTAAAGCTATTCCGTACTAACCTAGCCATACTTAACCCAACCGAAATTATTCTGTCCCAACTTTTCGTGCAGCGAAAACTATTGCTGGCCGCCATGGTATAGTAGGGTAACGTAGAGGGCAGGAATCCAACAAAGAGCAGTGCATAGCACAAAAGTGGAGGATATCCCACCCCAACCTGACCAAACGTAACATAACGGTACGTAATCTATTTGAACCTAACGCGCCGAGACCGCCATAGCTGGCCTCTCCACAGCCAAGTAGAACATACTAGAACACAGTATATTGCAGATATCCACCGAAATGAAGTGTACATCGCGTAAATCGAAGCTATCCAAGCGTATACCATTGCTGCCTTTCCCAGGGCCAAGCTGAACACGTCAGACCACAGTGGAGCTCAGAAATTCACCGAATAGCAGTGTATAGCACAAGAGCCAATGCTGCACTCTCCTAACCTAACCAATCGTAACATAACCAAACGTAAGCTAACTCGACCTAACGCGCAGCGACCACTATTGCTGGCCTCCCCAGCGTGGAGCGGAGCAGAGTAGAGCAGAGTAGAGAGCAGAGATCCACGGAACAGCAGTCTTTGCCAAGACAGTCAAGCATGTCCAAGCCCAACGCAGACAAACGTAACCTAGCCAAGCGCAACCTAACTCAACTTAACGTGAAGGGACACCTATTTCTGGCCTCCGCGGAGCCAAGTAGAATACAATAGGGAAGAGTAGAGCGTACAAATCGACCGCATTGCAGTGACTAGCACAAAAGGTGAAGATACCCTAACCAAAACCAACTAAAACTAACCTAACCGAACGTAATCTAACTCAAACTAACTCGCCGCGACCAGTACTGCTCGCCTCCGCAGGTTCAAACAGAGCACATTAGATGGGAGTATGGAGCAGAAATCCATAGAATCGCGGAGTATAGCACAAAAGTAGGTGCTATACATACCCAACCATAGCTAACGTAACATAACCAAACGTAGCGTATCCCAAACTAACACAGCGAGACAACTATTACTGACCTCCCCAGAGTCAAGCAGAACATACTAGAGCACAGTAGAGCGCAGAAATCCACCGAATAGCAGTATACAGCACAAAAGTCGCAGGTACCCCATCCTAACCTTTCCAAACGTAATATAACCAAATGCAACATGACATAACCTAACGTGCTGGGGCGCCTATTTCTAGATTCCACAGAGCCAAGTAGGATACACTAGAGCACAGCAGAGCGCCGAAGGCCTCCAAGGAGCAGCGGATTGCACAAACGCCAGGGATAACCTAACCTTTCTTTACCAATGCCAACCTAACCTAACGTTGAGTGACTGAAACTATCGAGACCAGACCACTGTTGCTGGCCTCCACAGTGCCAAGAAAAACATACCAGAGCAGAGTAGACAGCACATATCCACCGCATAGCAGTGTTTACCACGAAAGTCGACGCTACTCGAGGCTGACACAAACTAACCTAGCCTAACCAAACCTAACTTAACTTAACCTTGTGTGCAGCGACCACTATTGCTGGCCTCCGAAGGGTCGAGCTGGGTTTAGTAGAGCACAGTAGGGCGCAGAAATCCTCCGAATAACAGTCTATGCCAAGAAAGCCAAAGCTATACAAACCTAACCCTAAGGAACGTAACCCAACCAAACGTAACATAACACAACATGACGTGCCGAGCTCACTTTTTCTAGCCTCCACAGAGCCAAGCAGAACATTCCAGAACACAGTAGAGCGCAAAAGTCCTCCGCATTCCAGTGTAGAGCACACAAGACTAGGATATCCTAACATAAGACATACAACCCTAACATACGTAAACGTAACCTATCAGAACCTAACACGCCGCGGTCACTATTTTTGGCCTCCTCAAAGCGAATCAGGGCGTGCTTGATCACAGTAGTGCTCAGAAGTCCCCCGAATAGCAGTGTGTGGCACAATTGTCATGGCTACAACAGCCCAAACTAACGAATCGTAAAATAGACGAACGAAACTTAACTAACCTGACGTACCTAGACCACAGATGCTGATGCAGCTGGCCTCCTCAGCGCCGAGCCGTGCATATTGGATAGCGGCAAAGCGCAGGAATCCACCGAAGAGCAGTGTATAGCACGAAATTCAAAGCAATCCTCCCCTACCCTAACCAAACCTAACCTGACCAATCGTAGTTTTGACAAACCCTTTCGTACCGTGACCACTGTTGCTGGCCTCCCCAGAGTCATGCAGAGTATACTACAGCATTGCAGAGCGCAGAAATCCACCAAAGAGCGCTGTACAGCACAAATGTCAAGGCTATGCGGTTCTAACATATCCAAACGCAATGTAATCAAGCGTATCCTTACTTAACCTAACGTGCCGAGACCACTATTGCTGTAATCCCCTCAGCCAGACAGAATATACTGGGGCACAGCAGAGCGCAGAGAACCACCAGATAGCAGCATATAGCACGAGAGTCGAATACACCACAAACAAACGCGACCTAACCTAAGACATCCAAACGTAGACGAACTAAACTTAAGGAGTCGGGAGCACTATTTTTGGGTTCCACAGTGCTAAGCAGAACACATTAGAGCACAGCAGGACGCCGTAATCCACCGCATTTCAGGGTATATCGCAAAAGTCGAAGATATCCTATCCTAACACACACAAATCAAACCTAACTGAACGTAACCTAACAGTATATAACGTGCCGCGGCCACAGTTTCTGGCCTCCCCAGAGCATAGCAGAGCGTATTAGATCACAGTAGATCGCAGAAGTCTACCGAATACCCGTGTACAGCACAAAAGTCAAAGCTGCCCTAGCCTAACCGAACCAAACCTAGCACAACCAAACGTAAACTAACTCCACCTAGCCGCACTGCACCACAATTGCTGACCTCGCCGGAGCCAAGCAGGATATACTAGAGCACAGTAAATCTCAGAAATCCGTGGCGTTGCAGGATAACTCTCAAAAGTAAAGAAAACGTAACATAACCTGAACCATCCAAACGTAAAATAGCACGG
>NW_016916212.1:0-289 GCF_001483705.2 Eufriesea mexicana | reverse complement strand
TACAGCCATCTACTTGCCAGAGAATAGGTCTATTCAAAATCTATAGCCTGTAATAGCATGGTGTATAGATCGCCTAACTCCATCAATCCAATCGCAAGTACAGCCATTTACTCGCCAGAGAATGAGTATATTCAAAACCTGTAAGCTGATATAGCTTGGTGATTAGATCGCCTCTCGCCTGCAGTCCAATGGCAAGTACAGCCATGTACTTGCCAGGGAATAAGTTTATTCAAAATCTATTATCTGTTATAGCATGGTGAATAGATCGCCTAACGCCTTCAATCCAATG
>NW_016916211.1:0-540 GCF_001483705.2 Eufriesea mexicana | reverse complement strand
CTACCCTGTCCAAACCAAACGTGACCTAACACAACAGATCGTGCCACGCCCCCTGTTACTGTCCTCCACAGATACAAGCAGACGCTGGTATAGCAATTCAGCGCGCTGATATTGCCCGAACAGCAGTGTATACCATAAACGTCAAAGCTATCGTAACCATACCAAACCTAACCTAGCCAAGCCAGGCGCAAGCTAACTCAACGCAACGTGTCGAGGCCAGAATTACTGGCCTCCCCAGAGTCAGGCAGAACATATTATGGCACAGCAAAGCGCAGCGGACATACGTGTAGCATTGCACAGCACAGGAGTCAAAGCTACCATATCCTAACCTGACCAAACGTAACGCAACCAAACGTAACTTAATCCATCCTACCGTGCAAAGACCACTATTACTGCCCTCCCCGGAGGCAAGCAGGAAATATTAGAGCCATGTGGAGCGCAGAATTCCACCGAACAACAGTTTGTGCCACGAAAGTAAAAGCAATCCATACATAACACAAACTAACATAACGTAAGCGAAAGTAGGCTAACTCAAACTAA
>NW_016916210.1:0-279 GCF_001483705.2 Eufriesea mexicana | reverse complement strand
TCGAGTAGGGTATAGGAAAGCAACGAAGAGCGCAGAAATCCACCGAATAGCAGTGTATAGCACACGAGTCTGTGATATCCCCTCCTCACCCATCCAAACGCTACATAGCCAAACGCAGCAAAACATAGAATGGCGTGCAGACAGCACCACTGCTGGCCTCGCCATGGCCAGAAGAATATACTAGTGCACCGCAAAGCGCAGAAACGCACCGAAGGACAGTGAATACCTCGTAAGTCGGAGCTATACACAGCTAACCTAGGCTAACATAACCAAACCGAA
>NW_016916209.1:0-529 GCF_001483705.2 Eufriesea mexicana | reverse complement strand
AGCAATGGTGTTGACGGCACGTTTGTTTGAGCTATGCTACGTTCGGTTATGTTACGTTTGATCTGGTCAGGATTTGGTAGTCCTGTCTTTTGTGCTATACACCGTTATCCGCGTATTTTCGCGCTCTACTGTGTTCTAATATTTTTCGCGTTGCACTGGGATGGCCAGCGATAGTGATATCGGTACGTTAGGTAGCGTCAGGATAAGTTTTGTTAGGTTAGGTTGGATCAGATTAGGTTAGAACATTTTCAGCTTTTGCGCCATTCGCTGCAGTGCGGTCAGTTCCTGCGCTCCGTGCTCTAGTACACCCCGCTTTTCTTTCTGGAGGCCAGCAATAGTGGTCTCGTAGTGCTATCCTGTGTTAAGATACGTTTGGTTATGATACGTTTGGCTAGGCTATGATAGGCTACTTTGTCTTTTGTGCTATGCACCGCTATCCGGTGTGTTCCTGCGCTCTAATGTGTAGTAATATGCTCTGCTTAACTCCGCGGTGGCCAGTGATATTCTCGGCACGATAGGTTGAGGAAGG
>NW_016916208.1:0-1025 GCF_001483705.2 Eufriesea mexicana | reverse complement strand
CATACATCCATCCAACCATACATACATCCATACATCCATCCATACATACATCCATACATCCACACATACATACATCCATCCATTCATTCATCCATCCGCCCATACATCCATAAATATGTACATCCAAACAACCACACATCCGTATCATCCATACACCCGTACATACATACATACATACATCCATACATCCATCCACCCATACATCCACCCATCCATACATCCGGTGATCCATACATCCATACAACAATGCATCCATCCACCTAACCATAGATCCATACATACATCATTACACATATCCATACGTACACATGTACATTCGTGCATACATACATCCATACACACATCTTCCCACTCATCCATCCATACGTCCATACATACATCCGTAAAAACATCCATAGATACATCCATACAAGCATACATTCATGCATCCACACATCTGTACATCAATATAACCATACATCCATATATCCTGCAAACTACATATTACCATCCATACATCCACCCATCCATACACCCATACATCCTTACATCCATACATCCATACATCCATACATACTTACATCCACAGATACATCCATTCATCCATCCATACATCCATACATACACACATCCATAAATCCATCCATCCATACATCCAACCGACCATACATACATCCATACGTCCATCCATACATACATCCACAATCCATACATCCTTACATATATACATCCGGACATCCATTTACCCGTACATCGATACATCCATCCATCCGCACATACATCATTCCATACATCCATCCATCAATACATCCACCCATCCATACATCCACCAATCCATACATCCATCAACCCATACATCCATGCAACAATCCATACATATATACGACCACACATCCTTACATTCGTTCATGCATACATACATACATCCATACATCTATACATCCATACATCCACCGATCCATACATCCATCGATCCATGCATACATACAACAATCCACCCATCCACCTATCCATACTTCCATACATACATCAATACATATGTCCAT
>NW_016916207.1:0-632 GCF_001483705.2 Eufriesea mexicana | reverse complement strand
TTAGGGTAGCTTTGACTTCTGTGCTACAAACTGCTCTCATATGGATTTCTGCGCTCTCCTGCAGGCCGTGACGTACTCTGCTTGTGTCTGTGGACGCCAAGAGGAGCCATCTCGGCACGATAGGCTATGTTATATTACGCTCGATTAGGCTATGTTTGTTTAGGTTTGGTTATCGTAGCTATCACTTTTGTGCTATGAACTGCCATTCGGACGATTTCAGCGTTCAACATTTTTCTGCTATACACTGGTTAGCTCTCGTGATGCCAGAAGTGGCGGTCGTGGCACGCCAGGCTGTGCTACGTTACGCCAGCTTATGCTATGTTTGGTTAGTTTGGGACAGGATTGCTTTGACTTCTGTGCTATACACTGCTATTCGGTGGACTCCTGCGCTCTACTGTGATCTGATATTCTCCGCTTTGTCCTTGGGATGCTTGAAATAGTGCCGCGTCGCGTACGGTTGAGATAGTATACATTTAGTTATGTTTGGTTTGTTCGTCTTAGGGTAGGATATCTTTGACTTTCGCGCTGTACATCTCTATTCGGTGGATTTCTGCGCTGTATGTTGCCAAAATATGCTCTGCTCGGCTGTGGGGAGGCTAGCAATAGTAGTCTGGGCACGATAGGTTATGCTA
>NW_016916206.1:0-610 GCF_001483705.2 Eufriesea mexicana | reverse complement strand
ATGTTTAGTTAGGCTACGTTGGATTGAATTTCTTTGGGATAAGTTTCGTGAGGATGGCTTCGACTCTCGGGCTATACAGATTTATCCAGCGGGTTCCTGTGATCTACTGTTGTCTGCTGTATTCTGCTTGTCTCTGTGGAGTCAGGCAGCATTTACGGCACGCATTGTCTAGTTACGCTACGTCATGTTAGGTTAGGCTCGGTCACGTGAAGTTGGTGTACCTTCGACTTTTGTGCTATTCACACCAGTGCGGTGGATTTTTGCGTACTACTGTGCTCTAGTATATTCTGCTTGTATCTATGGGGGTCAGAAATATCGGCCTCGTCGTGTTAGATTGAGTTAGGTTACGCTTGGATGTGTTACGTTTGGCTACGTTGGGACAGGCTACTCATACTTTTGTGCGTTACACTGTCTTTCCTTGAGTCCCTGTGATCTTTTGCGCTCTACTGCATTCTGCCCGGCTCTGTGTAGGCCAGGAGCAGTAGTTGCGGCACGTCATGTTGAGTTATGCTACGATAAAATAGGTTAGGCTAGGTCAGGTTCGGTTGGGATATCTACGGCCTTTGTGCTATTCGCGGGAATGCTGTGGATTTCAGCGCTCTACTGTGCT
>NW_016916205.1:0-674 GCF_001483705.2 Eufriesea mexicana | reverse complement strand
CATTGCAATGGCTATAGCATGCCAATAGAATCTTTCCTCCTTGTTTATGTAAGAAAGCTAGCTCACCCCGATATTAGTCGAACTTGTCACTATAATTATATTTTCCATCCAGATTCTGTTGCACTGCAGTGGCTATAGCACGCCAAAGGAATTTTTCCTCCTTATATACGCGAGAAAGTTAGCAGACCACGACAATAGTCGTATATGGGCACAAAATTGAAATTTCCAGCCAGATTCTATACCATTGCAATGGCTATAGCACGCCAATAGAATCTTTCCTCCTTATTTATGCAAGAAAGATAGCTCACCACGATATTATGCGAAAAAGTCAGTAAAATTGGATTTTGTAGCCAGATTGTAATGCGCTACAATGGCCATAGCACGCCAAAAGTATCTTTCCTCCTTATTTATGCAACGAGGATTGCTCACAGCGATATTAGCCAAAAATGTCAATAAAATTTAATTTTCGAACCAGATTCTGTGGCACTGCAATGGAAATAGCACGACAATAGCGTCTTTCCTCCTTATTTAAGCAAGAAAGTTAACTCACCACGAAATTTGCCGAAACGAAAATAAAATATAATTTTCCATGCAGATTCTATAGCTTTGACATGGCTATAGCATGCCAATAGAATCTTCCCACCTTCTTTTTGCAAGAAAGTTAGCTCACCACG
>NW_016916204.1:357-1248 GCF_001483705.2 Eufriesea mexicana | reverse complement strand
AATCCATCCATACATCCATACATCCATACTGCCATCCATCCATACGTCCAGCAATCCATACATTCACCGATATATACATCCATCCATCCACACATCAATCCACCAATCCATTCATCTATCCATCCATACATCCATACAACAATCCATCCATCCGGCCATCCATACAACCATACATACATGCATACATACACACTTACATAGATACATACATACGTACATACTTCCGTACATCCATTCATCCAAGCATCCACCCATCCATACATTCATCAATCCATACATCCTTCCATCCATACATCCATCCGCCAATACATACATCCATCCATGCATCCAAACATGCATCAATACACAGATCCATACATACACGCATACATTCACCTATAGATACATCCAGACATACATCCCTATATACATCCATACATACATCGGCACATAAATTCATACAAACATCCATACAATCGCCTATACATACATCCATAGATATATCAATACATACACACATACATACATCCGTTCTTCCGTCCATCCACCCAACCATTTGTCCACCCACATATCCATATATCCGTGCATACGTACATCCATACATTCGAACATCCGTACATACATACATCCACACATTCATACATGCATCCATCCATACATGCATCCATCCATACATGCATCCATCCATACATGCATCCATCCATACATCCATAAATCGACACATCCATGAATCCATAATTCCACCCACCCATACACTCATCCATCCATACGTACATCCATACATACATCCATACATACATCCATACATACATGAATACATACATCCATATACACTCCCATACATACATCCATACATACATGCATACATACACCCTTACCTACATCCGTACATTCATCAATACATACATCCAT
>NW_016916204.1:0-202 GCF_001483705.2 Eufriesea mexicana | reverse complement strand
TACTTCCATCCTTCCATACGCCCATCCATCCATACGTCCAACCATCCATACATCCATCGATCCATACAGCCATACATGCATACATCCACACATCCATACATACATCCATACATCCATACATATATACATCCATACGTAGATACATCCGTAGATCCCTCCATCCATTCATCTATCCATCCATACATCCATGTATCGATACAGC
>NW_016916203.1:0-1085 GCF_001483705.2 Eufriesea mexicana | reverse complement strand
AATGACATTTTCGACTAATACCGTGGTGAGCTAACTTCATTTCATAAATAAGGAGGAAAGGTAGAATTGGCGTGCAACAGCCGTCGCAATGCTATACAATCAGGCTGGAAAGTTCAAATTTGTTGACATTTTCGACTAATACCGCGGTGAGCTATCTTTCTTTCATAAATAAGCAGGAAGGATACAATTGGCGTGCTATAGCCGTCGCAATGCCATACAATATGCCTGGAAAATTCAATTTTATTGACATTTCCGACTAATATTGTGGTGAGCTAACTTTCTTGCAGAAATAAGGAGGAAGTTTTCAATTGGCGTGCTACAGCTGTCGCAATGCTATGGAATATGCCTGGAAAATTCAATTTTATTGACATTTTCGAATAATATCATTGTGGGCAAACTTTCTTGCATAAATAAGGAGGAAAGATTCTATTGGCGCGCTATTACCATTGCAACGCTATTGAATCTTCCTGGAAAATTCAATTTTATTGTCATTTTCGACTAATACCGTGGTGAGCTATCTTAATTGCGTACGTAAGGGGGAAAGATGCTTTTTGTGTGCTGTAGCCATTGCAATGATATATTATGTGCCTGGAAGATTCAATTTTATGGACATTTTTGACTAATATCGTGGTGAGCTACCTTTCTTGCATAAATAAGGAGGAAAGATTCTATTGGCGTGCTATAGACATTGCAAAGCTACAGAGTCTCCCTGGAAAATACAATTTTATTGACATATTCGACTAATATCGCGGTGAGCTATCTTTCTTTCATAAATAAGGAGGAAGGATTCAACTGGCGTGCTATTGCCGCCGCAATGCTATGGAATCTGGCTGGAGAGTTCAATTTTGTTCACATTTTCGACTAATACCGTGGTGAGCTAACTTTCTTGCAAAAACAAGGAGGAAAGAATCTGTTGGCGTGCTAGTACCATTGCATCGCTATAGAATCTTCCTGGTAAACTCAATTTTATTGACATTTTCAACAAATATCGTAGTGAGCTAACTTTATTGCATAATAAAGTTGGGTAGATCCTACTGGCGTGCTACAGCCGTCGCAATGCAATTGAATCTGGCTGGAAAGTTCAA
>NW_016916202.1:0-672 GCF_001483705.2 Eufriesea mexicana | reverse complement strand
CGAATGTATGGATGTACGGATGTATCGATGTATGGATGTATATCTGTATGTATGTATGGATGGATGGATGTATGAGTGGATGGATGTTTGAGTGGATGGATGAATGAGTGGATGGATGTATGGATGGCTGCATGCATGGATGTACGTATGGATGCATTTACGGATGTATTAGTGGATGTATGTATGGATGAGTGTATGGGGGTATGCATGGATGTATGGATCTACGTATGGATGGATGAGAGCATGGATGGGTGGATTTATGGATGTATGGATGTGTGGATGTGTGGATGTATGTATGGATGAATGTATTGGTGTATGTATGGATGTATGCATGGTTGTATGGATGTATGTATGCATGGATGAATGCATGGATGTATGTATGGGTGTTTGAATGGATGTATGCGTGGATGTATGTATGGATGTATGTACATATGTCTCTATGGATGCATGGATGGTTGGGTGGATGGGTTGATGGATGTTTGGATGAACGTATGTATGGAGGGATTGAGGTATGGATACCTGTATTTATGTATGGATGGACGTATGGATGTATGAATGGATGGATGTATATATGTATGGATGTATGGATTTACGGATGTGTGTATGTATGAATGTATAGATGGTTTGTTGTATGGATGCATGGATGTATGGGAGGATGGTTGTATGGATGGA
>NW_016916201.1:0-1217 GCF_001483705.2 Eufriesea mexicana | reverse complement strand
AGCTGTTGCTGGCATCCACAGAGCCAAGCAGAATACACTAGAGCAATGTACATAAGAAATCGGCCCAATAGCGGCGTATAGCACAAAAGCCGAAGCTGTACATACCAAGGCTATCCTAAGCTAACCTAACCGAAAGTAACATAAATCCACATAACGTGCCGCGGCCTCTATTGCTGGCATCCCAGGGACATGCAGAATGTGAAATAGCACAGTAAGGAGGAGAAATCCGTAGGATAGCAATGTGTAGCGCAAAGGACACAGCAATACTAAACTAACCCAGCGAAACTAAGCCTAGCAAAACGTAATATGGCTCAACCTAACGCGAAACGACCATGATTACTGGCGTCCACAGAGACAAGCAGAAAACACTAGAGGAGAGTAGAGCACATATGTCCATAGAATAGCAGTGTGAAGAACAAAAGTCGAAGCTGCCCTAACCTTACACAACCAAACAGAAGCTAGCCAAAGTGAAACCTAACAGAACCCAACGTAACACGACCACTATTGGTGGCCTCCCCTGAGACAGGCAGGATATATTACAGGAGAGCACGGAGTAGGAATCCATAGGATAGCAGTGTATTGCAGAGGAGTCAAAGTTACCCTTACCAAACCCACACAAACCTAATCTAACCGAACATAACGTAGCTCAAAGTAACGCGCCGCAACCGCTACTGCTGCCCTCCCCTGAGGCACGCTGAACGCGATAGAGGACCGTAGAGAGAAGAAATCCTTAGACTTAGCAGTATATACCACAACAGTCAAATCAATCCTTGCCAAACATGTCATAACCTAACACGAGCGAACGTAGCTTAACACAAGCTAACGTGCTGCGACCTCAATTTCGGGCATCTCGGTCGCCCAGCAGAACATATTAGAGGAGAGCGGAGCGCAGAAATACATAGAATAGCCGTGTATATCCGAAGGGTCGTAGAAACCATAGCCAAACCCAAACAAAGCTGCACCCTCCGGTCGCAACGTGACTCAATATAACCTGCCGAGGCCATTGTTGCAGGCCTCCCCTGAGCAAACAGGACGTACTGGGGCAATGTGGATCATAGAAATCGGCCGAACAGCAGTTTATAGCACAAAAGCCAAAGATACCCCTACCAATCCTATCCTAAACTAACCTAACCGACGGTAACATAATCCTACACAACGTGCCGCAACCACTGTTGCTGGCGTCCCAAGAGACATGCAGAATTTACATGATCACTGTA
>NW_016916200.1:17406-17798 GCF_001483705.2 Eufriesea mexicana | reverse complement strand
AGATCATATATGGTCAGGTCAGATCACGTCAGGTCAGATCAGGTCAGGTCAGGTCAGATCAGTTAGGTAAGGTTGGTTCAGGTCAGGTCTGTTCAGGTCAGGTCATGTCAGGTCAGGTCAGGCCATGTCTGGTTAGGTCACGTCAGGTCAGGTCAGCTCAGGTCATGCCAGGTCAGGTTAGGTCAGATGATGTAAGATCAGGTCAGTTCAGGTCTGGCCAGGTCTGGCAAGGTCAGGTGAAGTCAGGTCAGGTCATGTCAGGTCAGGTCAGGTCAGGCCTGGTCGGGTCATGTCAGCTCAGGTCAGGACAGTCAGGCCATGCGAGGCCAGGTCGAATCAGGTCAGGTCAGGACAGGTCAGGTCAGGTTAGGTCAGGTCAGTCAGGTCAGGTC
>NW_016916200.1:13837-14214 GCF_001483705.2 Eufriesea mexicana | reverse complement strand
TCAGGTCAGGTCAGGTCAGGTCAGATCAGTCCGGTCAGGTCAGGTCAGGTCACGTCCGGACAGGTCCCCTATGGACAAGTCAGGTCAGTTCAGTTCAGGTCTGCAGAGAACAGGTGAGGTCTGGTCAGGTCAGGCCATGTCAGGTCAGATCAGTCAGGTGAGGTCATGTCAGGTCAGGTCATGTCAAATCAGGCCAGGCAAGGCCAGGTCATGTCAAATCAGGCCAGGCAAGGCCAGGTAATGTCAGCTCACGTCAGGTCAGGTCGGGACAGGTCAGGTAAGGTCAGTATAGGTCAGGTCATGTGAGGTCAGCTCAGGTCAGGCCAGGCCAGGCCAGATCATATATGGTCATGTCAGGTCAGGTCAGGTCAGGTCAG
>NW_016916200.1:7349-9830 GCF_001483705.2 Eufriesea mexicana | reverse complement strand
GTCAGGTCAGGTCATGTCAGGTCAGGTCAGGTCAGGTCAGGTCAGCTCAGGTCATGTCAGGTCAGGTCAGATGATGTCAGTTCAGGTCAGGCAAGGTCAGGTCAGGTCAGGTCGTCATGTCACGTCAGGTCGGGTCAGGTCAGGTCAGGTCAGGTCAGGCCAGGCTAGGTAGGGTCTGGTGAGGTCAGGTGAGGTCAGGTCAGGTCAGGTCAGCCCAGGTCATGTCAGGTCAGGGCATATGATGTCAGTTCAGGTCAGGCATGGTCAGGTCAGGTCAGGTCGTCATGTCACGTCAGGTCGGGTCAGGTCAGGTCAGGTCAGGTTAGGTCAGGTAGTGCCAGGTCAGGCCAGGCGAAGCCAGATCGTGTCAGGTCAGGTCAGGTTAGGTCAGTCAGGTCAGGTCAGGGCAGGTAAGGTCGGTTAAAGTCAGGACAGGTCAGGTCAGGCCAGGTAACGCCAGCTCAGGTAAGGTCAGGTCAGCTAAGGTCAGTTCAGGTAAGTTCAGGTCAGGCCAGGTCAGGCAAGGTCAGGACAGGTCAGGTCAGGTCAGATCAGGCCGGTCAGGTCAGGTCTGGTCACGTCCGGACAGGTCCCCTATGGACAAGTCATTTCAGTTCAGTTCAGGTCTGCAGAGATCACGTCAGATCAGGTCAGGCCATGCAAGGTCGGGTCTGGAGAGGTTAGGTCAGTTCATGTCTGGTGAGGCCAGGTCATGTCAGGTCAGCTCAGGTCATGTCAGGTCAGGTCAGGTCAGATGATGTAAGTTCAGGTCAGTTCAGGTCCGGCCAGGTCTGGCCAGGTCAGGTGAAGTCAGGTCAGGTCATGTCATGTCAGGTCAGGTCAGGTCAGGTCAGGTCAGCTCAGGTCAGGACAGACCACGCCAGGCGAGGCCAGGTCGTGTCAGGTCAGGTCAAGTCAGGTCAGGTCAAATCAGGTCAGGTCAGGTGAGGTCAGGTCAGGCCACGTCAGTTCATGTCAGGTCATGTCAGGACAGGTCAGGTCTGGTAATGTCAGGCCAGGCCAGGTCATGCCTGGTCAGGTCAGGTCTGTCGAGGACAGTTGACTTCAGATCAGGTCATGTCATATCAGGTCAGATCAGGTCAGGTAAGGCCAGGCAAGGTCAGGTCAGGCCAAGTCAGGCCAAGTCAGGCCAGACGAGGCCAGGTCGTGTCAAGGTCAGTTCATATCAGGTCAGGTCATGTCATATCAGGTCAGGTCAGGTCAGGTCAGGCCAGGCCAGATCATGCCTGGTCTGGTCAGGTATGTTGGGGTCAGTTCACTACAGATCAGGTCATGTCATATCAGGTCAGGTCAGGTCAGGTCAGGCCAGGGAATGTCGGGTCTGGTGAGGTCAGGTCAGATCAGTTCAGGTCATGCCATTTTCAGGTCAGGCCAGGCAATGTCGGGTCTGGTGAGGTCAGGTCAGATCAGTTCAGGTCATGCCAGTTCCGGTCAGATGATGTCAGTTCAGGTCAGATGATGACAGTTCAGGTCACTACAGGTCGGGCCAGGTATGGCAAGGTCCGGTCAAGTCGGGTCAGGTCATGTCATGCCAGGTCAGGTCAGGTCAGGTAAGGCCAGGCAAGGTCGGGTCTGGTGAGGTTAGGTCAGGTCTGGTCAGGTCATATCAGCTCAGGTCATGTCAGGTCAGGTCAGATAATGTCAGTTCAGGTCAGTTCAGGTCAATCCAGGTCAGGCATGGTCACGTCAAATCAGGTCAGGTCATGTCAGGACAGGTCAGGTCAGGTCAGGATAGGTAGGGCCAGGTCAGGCCAGGCGATGCCAGGTCGTGTCAGTTCAGGCCAGGTGAGGTCCGTCAGGTCAGGTCAGGTCAGGTAAGGTCGGTTAAAGTCAGAACATGTCAGGTCATGTCAGGTAATGTCAGCTCAGGTAAGGTCAGGTCAACTAAGGTCAGCTCAGGTCAGTTCAAGTCAGGCCAGGTCAGGCAAGGTCAGGTCGGGTCAGGTCAGGTCAGGACAGGCAAGGTCATGTCTGGTGGGGTCGGGTCAGGTCAGTTCATGTCAGGACAGGTCAGGCAATGTCAGGTCAGGTCAGGTCAGGTCAGTTCAGGTCTGGTCATGCCAGGTCATGTCTGGAAAGATAAGTTCAGGTCAAGTCAGGTCAGGTCAGGTCAGGTCAGGTCAGGTCGGGACAGGTCATGTAAGGTCAGGCCAGGCCAGATCATGCCTGGTCAGGTCAGATCTGTTGAGGTCGATTCACTTCAGATCCGGACATGTCATATCAGGTCAGGTCAGGTTAGGTCAGGTCAGGTCAGCTCAGGTTATGTCAGGTCAGGTCAGATGATGTCAGTTCACGTCAGTTCAGGTCAGGCCAGGTCAGGCAAGGTCAGGTCAAGTCACGTCAGGTCATGTCATGTCAGGTCAGGTCAGGCCAGGCGAGGCCAGGTCGTGTCATGTCTGGTCAGGTCAGGTCAGGGCAGGTAAGGTCAGGGCAGGTAAGGTCAGGGCAGGTAAGGTCAGG
>NW_016916200.1:1707-2705 GCF_001483705.2 Eufriesea mexicana | reverse complement strand
AGGCCAGGCCAGGCCAGATCATATATGGTCAGGTGAGATCAGGTCAGGTCAGATCAGGTCAGGTCAGGTCAGATCAGTCAGGTAAGGTCAGTTCAGGTCAGGTCCGTTCAGGTCAGGTCATGTCAGGTCAGGTCAGGTCAGGTCGGGCCATGACAGCTCAGGTTAGGGCAGGTCAGGCCATGCGAGGCCAGGTCGTGTCAGGTCAGGCCAGGTCGGTTCAACTCAGGACAGGACAGGTCAGGTCAGGCAAGGTCAGTTCAAGTCAGTTCAGGTCAGGCCATGTCGGGTCAAGCCAGGTCAGGTCAGGTCTGGTCATGTCAGGCGAGGTCCGGCAATGTCTGGCACAGCCAAGTCATGCCATTCAAGGTCGGGACAGGTCAGGCCAGGTCAAGTCAGATCAGTCCGGTCAGGTCAGGTCATGTCAGGTCAGGTCAGGTCAGGAAAGGTCAGTTTAGGTCAGGTCATGTCAGGTCAGGTCTGGTCAGGCCAGGCCAGGCCAGATCATATATTCTCAGGTCAGATCACGTCAGGTCAGATCAGGTCAGGTCAGGTCAGATCAGTCAGGTAAGGTTAGTTCAGGTCAGGTCTGTTCAGGTCAGGTCATGTCAGGTCAGGTCAGGCCATGTCTGGTTAGGTCACGTCAGGTCAGGTCAGCTCAGGTCACGCCAGGTCAGGTCAGGTCAGATGATGTAAATTCAGGTCAGTTCAGGTCAGGCCGGGTCTGGCAAGGTCAGGTGAGGTCATGTCAGCTAGGATCAGCACAGGTCAGTTCAGGTCAGGCCAGGTCAGGCAAGGTCAGGTCAGGTCAGGTCAGGTCATATCAGACCGGTCAGCTGAGGTCAGGTCACGTCCGGTCAGGTCGCCTATGGAACAGTCAGGTCAGTTCAGTTCAGGTCAGGAGAGAACCGGTCAGGTCTGGTCAGGTCAGGACAGGTCAGGCCAGGTCAGGGCATGTCAGGTCAGGTCAGGTCAGGTCAGGTCAGGTCAGGTCAGGTCAG
>NW_016916200.1:0-362 GCF_001483705.2 Eufriesea mexicana | reverse complement strand
CTCAGGTCACGCCAGGTCAGGTCAGGTCAGATGATGTAAATTCAGGTCAGTTCAGGTCAGGCCAGGTCTGGCAAGGTCAGGTGAGGTCATGTCAGCTAGGATCAGCACAGGTCAGTTCAGGTCAGGCCAGGTCAGGCAAGGTCAGGTCAGGTCAGGTCAGGTCATATCAGACCGGTCAGCTGAGGTCAGGTCACGTCCGGTCAGGTCGCCTATGGAACAGTCAGGTCAGTTCAGTTCAGGTCAGGAGAGAACCGGTCAGGTCTGGTCAGGTCAGGACAGGTCAGACCAGGTCAGGGCATGTCAGGTCAGGTCAGGTCAGGTCAGGTCAGGTCAGGTCAGACGCTGGCAGTTCATGTCAGTTC
>NW_016916199.1:0-5781 GCF_001483705.2 Eufriesea mexicana | reverse complement strand
AACTTAACTTAACCAAACGTAGTCTAACTCATCGTAATGTGCCGCGACCGCTATTCATGGCCTCCCGAGAGCCAAACAGAATATACTAGAGCACAGAAGAGCGCAGAAATCCATCGAATAGCAGTGTATAGCAAGAATGTCGAAGAAAGCCTGAGCGAGCCTGCCACAGCCTAATCAAACGAAACGTAATGTAACTATACCTAACGAGCCGGGACCACTATTTCTGGCCCCGCCAGAGCCAAGCAGAGAATATTAGAGCACTGTAGAGCGCTGAAATCGAGCAAATAACAGTATATAGCTCAAAACTCGAAGATACTCCAACCCAACCTGACCTCACATAACCAAACCAAACGTAGCATAACTCAGTACGACGTGCCGCGACCGCTGCTGCTGGAATCCTCGGAGCCAAGCAGAATATAGTAGAGCGCTGTAGATAACAGGAATCTTCAGGAAAGCATTCTAATGCACGAAAGTCAAATCCACGCTAACCAATCTTAACCTAACCTAACCTAGCCAAACGCAGCCTAACTCAACATAACGTGCAACGACCACCATTGCTCGCATTCTCAGCGTCGAGCAGAGTATAGTGGAGCAATATATAGTGCCGAAATGCACCGAATAGCAGCGTATACCGCAAAAGCCAGAGAAATCGTAACCAAACCTTCCTAACCCAAACCAACGATACGTTACCTAACTCAATTCAACGCGCCGAGAGCACTATTACTGGCCATCGCAGTGCCAATCAGAGCATATTAGATCACATTAGAGCGCAGAAGTCATCCGAATAGCAGTGTATAGCACAAAAGTCAAAGTAGCCTGTCCTAATGTAACCAAACGTAACACATCCAAATGTAACATAGCGCAACCTATCATGACGAGGCCACTTTTGCCGGCCTCCATAGGGGCAAGCGGAATGTACTAGAGCACGGTAGTGCGCAAGGTACACCGCATTTCAGTGTATTCCGCAAATGTCAAACATAACCTGACCTAAGCTCACGTATCCTAACCTAACCAAACGTTATGCAACACAACGTAACATGACGAGAACATAATTGCAGGCACTATCAGGGAGAAGCAGAAAATGTTAGAGCACAGTAGAAACCAGAGATCCTCCGAATAGCAGGGTATGGCACAAGAGTCGAAGAAATCCTTCCCGAACCTTCCCCACCTAACCTAACGAAACGTTGCCTATCTCAGCCTAACGCGCCGAGACCCCTATTACTTGCCGCCGCAGAGCCATGCAGAGCATATTAGAGCGCACTAGAACTCAGAAATCCGCCGAATGGAAGTGTAAAGCACAAAGGATGGAGTAGCAAGTCCTGACTTAGCAAAACGTAACATATACAAACGTAACCAAACCCATCCTGACATGACGAGACAGCAATTTCTGGCCACCACAGGGTTAAGCAGAATGTACTAGAGCACAGTAGAATGCAGAATTCCACCGCACTGCAGTGAAAAGCGCAAAAGTCGAAAATATTCTAACCTATATTATTCCAACCATACCTTGGAATGCGTAAACTATCTCAAACTAACGTGCCGAGACCACTACTGCTGTTACCTACAGAGGCATGCAGAACATACTAGAGCACAGCAGGGCGCAGAAATACTCCTCATTTCAGCGTGTAGCGAAAGAGTCGAAGAGAGCCGAATCCTACCTGACGAAATCTAACCTAACCAATATACGCACATCTCAACATAATGTGCCGAGACCAATATTGCAGACATTGCCAAGGCTCATCGCAATATAGAACGGCACAGTAGATCACCGAATTCTTCCGAATCGCAGTGTACAGCACGAACACCTTAGTTAACCTGATCGAGCTAAACCAATGCCGAACCTAATCAAACGCAACCTAACATAAACCAACGTGCCGAGACGGCCATTGCTGGCCACCCCAGATCCATGCAGGAAATATTAGAACACAGTAGGGCGCAGAAATTCGCGGATAGCAGTATACATCACAAAAGCCGAAGATATCCTAACGTATCCAGGTCTTATATATCCTAATGGAACGTAGCATGACTCAACATAACGTGCCGCGACCATTGCTGCAGGCCCACGAAGCCAAGCACAGTATACTAGAGCACATTATATCACAGGAATCCAACACATAATAGAATATAGTACGATAGTCAGAGCTATCCTAACCGATGTTTGCTAACCTAATCAAACCAAACGCAATCTAACTCAAACTATCTTGCCACAAACCCCACTGCTCGTCTGCCCATAGTCGAGCGCAGTATAGTGGAGCAACGTAGTGCGCGGAAATGCTCCGAATAGCAGTGTATAGCACAAAAGCAAGGAAACCCTAGCCAAACCTTCCTAACCTCACCCAACGATACGTAAACTAACTCAAACTAACGTGCCGTGACCACTATTGCTGGCCACGGCAGAGCCAAGCAGAGCACATTAGAGCACAGTAGAGCGCAGAAATTTGCAGATAGCAGTGTATAGCACAAAAGTACAAACTATCGTATCCTAATCTCACCAAACGTAGCACATCTAAACGTAGTATAGCTGAACCTAACGTGCCGAGAAAATTATTGCTGGCCTCTCCAGGTGCAAGCAGCATATACTAGAGCACAGCAGGGCGCAGAAATCCGACGCATTGCAGTGCATAGCACCAAAGTCTAACACACTCAGACCTAACCTGAATTCACCTAACCTATCCAAACAGGGTGTAACTGAACATGACGTGACGAGACCAATATTGCTGGCATCCCTATGGCCAAGCAGAGAATATTAGAACGCAATGGAGTGACGAAACCCACCGCATTGCCGCGAAAAGCACACAAGCCGTAGATATCCTAACATATCTCGACCAAATCTAACCTAACCGAACGGAGCATAACGCAACCTGACGTTCCGCGGCCTCTGCAACCCCCCCCCCCCCCTCGAGCAACGCAGAGCAAAGCAAAATGTAGTAGAGCACAGTAGATCACAGATGTCAACCGAAAAACGGAGTATAGCATGGAAGCGGATGCTATCCTAACCAAACTTAGCATGACCTAACCTAACCAAGCGTAACCTATATCAACCAGACGTGCCAAGGCCACTATTGCTCACCTCCCCTTAGCCGAGCGGAGTATAGTAGAGCAACGCAGGGCGCGGAAATGCACCGAATAGCAGTTTATGGCACAAAGTCGAAGATACATTAACCTAACCTGGCCTAACCCAACCTAACCGAACGTAGCATAGCTCAACATAACGTGTAGCGACCACTGTTTCCGGCCTCCCCTGAGCCAAGCAGAATTCACTAGAGCACAGTAGGTCACAGGTATACACCGAATAGCTGTGTAAAGCACAAGAGCCGAAGTAGCCTCTCCTAACCTAGACAAACGTAACATGTCCAAACGTGATTTAACTTAACCTAACATGACGAGACCACTATTGCTGGCCTCACAAGAGTCGAGCAGGATATGTTAGAAGACAGTAGAGCGCCGAAATCAATGGATTCGCTGTGTGCATGTCAATAGTCATAGCTGCCCGAACCTAATCCATGTAAACATAACCTAGCCTACCGTAGCCAAACTGAACATAAGTGCCGCGTCCACTATTTCCGGCCTGCCCAGGGCCAAGCGGAATAGAGTGGAGCACTGTTGAGTACAGAAATCCACCGGAAAGCAGCGTATAGCACGAAATTCAGAGCTACCCTTACCGAAATTAACCTAACCCAACAAAACGAGACGTGCCAAGACAAATATTCCTGGTATTCTCAGGGCCAAGCAGAATACAGTAGAGCAGAGTAGAGCGCAGAAGTACTCCGAATAGAAGTGTATAGCACGAAAGAAGGAGATAACCTAACCGAGGTTAACCAAACCTAATCCAACCAAACATAACATAACTCGACCTAACGTGCCGAGACGAATATTGCTGGTATCCCAAGATCCAAGCAGAAAATACTGCAGCACAGTACAGCCCAAGTATCCGCCGCATTGCTGTGTACAGCGCAAAGGTCAAAGGTATCCTATCCCAACATGGCAATTCGTTATATAAACAAACGCTACCTATCTGAACATAACGTACCGCGACCGCAATTTCTGGCCATCCCAAGGTCAAGCAGGATATGCTAGTGCACAGTACAGCGCAGGAATCCACGCCATTGCGGTGCACAGAACAATGGTGAAAGATACCCTAATCTAACCTGGCCTAACCTAACCTACCCAAACATAGTGTAACTCAAAATGACCTGCTGAGGCCAATATTTCTGGCCTCCCCTGGGCCAAGCAGAATATATTTGAGCTCAATAGAAGGCAGAAATCCACCTAATAGCAGTTAATGGCACAAAAGTCTTATTAGCATATCCTAAAATAGCCAAACAGTGTAACTATACTAATCCTATCTCCACCCAACATGACGAGGCCACCATTGCTGGCCACCACAGAGACAAGCAGAATGTACTACAGCATAGCAGAGCGCAGAATTCCACCGAGCAGCTGTGTAAAGCACGAGAGTCAGTGCTGTCCTATCCAAACTTGACAAAAACCGAACCTAACCAAACGTGGCCTAACTCAACCCGAAGTGACGCGACCGCTATTGCTCGAATCTCCTGCGCCGATCTGTGTATATCAGAGCAACGTAGATCGCAGACATGCACCGCATAGCAGTCTATAGATCAGTGGTCGAGGATATCCTAACCTAACCTTGCCTAACCTAACCTACCCATACGTAGCATACCTCATCACAACGTGCAGTGACCATTGCTGCTGGCATACCCGCAGCCAAGTAGATTACAGTAAAGCACAGTAGATCACAGAAATCCACCGAGTAACAGAGTACAGCACAAGAGACAGAGTTATCCTAACCGAACTTAGCCTAACCAAACCAGACCAAACGCAATATAACTAATTCCTACGTGCCGAGACCACTATTGCTCGCATCCCCAGATTCCAGTAGAGTACCTTAGAGCAATGTATAGCGCAGAAATCCTCCGCAATGCAGTTTATAGCACAAATGTCGAAGATATACTAACTTAAACAGTCCTAACATAACCTAACCAATCATAAAGTAACTGAAACTACTATAAAGTAACAGAAACTAACGTGCCAGGGCCACTATTGCTCGCCACTCCAGAGTCGAACAGAGTATAGGAGAGCAAAGTCGAGAGCAGAAACCCACCAAATACCAGTGCACAGCACAAGAGTCAGAGTTAACCTAACCTAACCATACGCAGCATAACTCAACATGACGTGCCGTGGACACTGCTGCTGGTACCCACAGAGCCAAGCAGAATATACTACAGCACAGCAGATCACGGAAATACATCGAATAGCAGTGTACAGCACAAAAGTCGAAGAAATCTTAACCAAACCTTCCCAACCTATCCCAATGAAACGTGGCATATCTCAATCTAACGTGCCGAGGCCACTTTTTCTGGCCACCACAGAGTCAAGCAGAATATACTAGAGCACAGCAGAGCGCAGAAACACACCGAATAGCAGTGTGTAGCGCGAAAGTCAAAGCTATCATAACCAAACATAACCTAACCTGATCTAACCAAACGTAACCTGACTCAAACTAACCTGCCGCGACCGCTATTGCTCGCCTCCACTGCGTCGAGCAGATCATGGTAGTGCAATGTAGAGCGCAGAAATCTACCGAGATCAGTGCGTGTTACAAAAGTCTAAGATATCCCAGCATAACCTGGCCAAACCTCACCTAACCAAACGTAGCATAACTCAACCTAACGTGCAGATACCACTATTACTGGCCACCCCAGAGCCAAGCAGAGCATACAGGAGGGCAGTTGGGCGCAGAAATCCACGGAACAGCAGCGT
>NW_016916198.1:0-655 GCF_001483705.2 Eufriesea mexicana | reverse complement strand
TAAAATTGAATTTTCCAACCACATTCTATATCATTGCAGTGCCTATAGCACTCCAATAGAATCCACCCTGCTTATTTAGGTAAGAAGGATTGCTCGCCACTTTAATAGTCGAAACTGTCAATAATATTCATCTTTCCAGCGAGATTCTATAGCAATGCGATGCATATAGCACGACAATAGAATCTTTCCTCCTTGTTTATGCAAGAAAGTTGAAAGTTATCTCACCACGATATTAGCCGAAAATGTTAATAAAATTGAATTTTCCTACCACATTCTATATCATTGCAATGGCTATAGCAGGCCAAAAGAATCTTTCCCCCTTATTTATGCAAGCAAGGTAGCGCACCACAGTATTATTCGAAAATATCAATAAAATTGAATTTTCCGTCCAGATTCTATAGCATTGAAATGGTTATAGCTTGCCAATAGAATCTTTCCTCCTTGTTTATGCAAGAAAGTAAGCTCACCACGATATTTGTCGAAAATATCAATAAAACTGAATCTGCCAGGCACATTCTATATAATTGCAATGGCTATAGCACGCCAGTAGAATCTTTCCCCCTTATTTATGCAAGAAAGTCAGTTCACCAAAATATTAGACAAAAATGTGGATAAAATTAAATTTTCCAGACTGATTCTTCTGCATTGCGGTGGA
>NW_016916197.1:0-238 GCF_001483705.2 Eufriesea mexicana | reverse complement strand
CACACATCCATACATATACACATCCATACATCCATACTTCCGTACATCCGTCCATCCTTACCTGAATCCATCCAGACCTCAATCTATCCATACATCCATGCACCCATACAGCCATCCATCCATACGTCCACCCATCCATACATCCACCGACCCATACATACATACAGCCATACCACAATCCAACAAACCATCCATCCGTCTATCCATACATCCATACATACACCAATACATACATACA
>NW_016916196.1:20085-24465 GCF_001483705.2 Eufriesea mexicana | reverse complement strand
TGCGTGCGAAAGGACGAATGATCGTGCGCTAGGATCGTGTGGACGGGATGTTTATGAATGTATTGGATGAAAGTGAAGAGTGGCTTTAGGTATATGTTTCAATGTTTGGGCTACGTGAACCGCTGAGAGTAAGATTACAAGGAGTGCGTGGAAAAGTGTGGTTGGGAAAGAGAGAATAGGTATGAAAGAGGATAAAATGTATGGTTTTAAATAAGGATGCAAGGGCGTGAGTAGGCAGTATGTAGTATGGCGTAGTATGGTGTATATTACAGTTCGTAGCAGATAGTTGTGAAGAAAGAAGTTGTTAGTTGTAATTGTGTTGTTAGCTGTAATGGTGTTGATAGTTCTATTCGTGTTGTTAAGTGTAATCGTGTTGTTAGGTATAATTGTGTCGTTGTAGTCGTAAGAGTTTAATAGATAGATTATATTCGTAGTCTTTACCGTCATCACACATTGTATATTATTACATTTTATGGTTAATAAATAGTAATTATATTATTTAACACCATCCTATCTCTATTTATTTATGTTACCTAATATTTTGTAACACTGTCACGTCTACATCTAACCGTTTTTATTCGTTTTGGTAATGAAGTTTCTTATTTTTAACAATGTGCTGGATCATTTTCCTTCCAAAATAATTTAATTGCTTCTTCCCGCAACATTTTATTTTATGGTTCTTTTTGATGAACAAATTTTTTCTAACCATTTAATATGAATTATTACATAAATGCTGAAAAATTCGAAGACGATAGTAACAAGCATCAGTTTTTAGCAACCGAAATATGCTACATATAAAACATTAAGTATAATTTCCATATAATTATTCTCCATTTTAATGCTCGCTTTATCCTTTTTATAATTCCTTACATAATATGATACCATGAAGACATTTGTCAAGTCCCATTGTCTTAAATTTCCTATTAGTAATAATTCTCAATACGGAATTCATTATAAGATTTTTGTAATTTGTTTACACTTATACACGTACCCCAAAGTAAGAGCAAAATGTCTGATCACATAATTAGAAACCCGAAATTAACACATGTCGTTAATCCGGCTGTCGGCAATGCTGTCCAAGCGATTCTCTTAACGTCCATTAACCTCGACCAGATACTAACCCTCCGCAAATTGTGCAGGAGTCATTTTTGACCCGTATTAGGAGCCACTCGAATGAAACAATGCACACAGTGATGAGAGATGCTTAGGTTAGCTACGTGACGATCGTACTATAACACTAGAACTAATATAGGAACTAAAGTAGAAAAGAAAATTGTAATTTAATATTACTAATTTTTATTTGAAATGTATCACTTTTTTGTAGAGATTTATACGTTTTCATGAATGTAAATATAGAAAAGGATATTAAACGTTCTTCACGCTATTTCACAAACAATTACTAGTTGGAAAGCTCGAACAAACAGTATTTTAATTACCGAAAGTAAATATTCCTGTAAAGCTTGATGTACGTTGAAGGTAGTTTAATTGAAAGTTGAAGGTTTTTTATTCGTTTTCAGCATTCGGTTGATTCAGCATTCCTGTTTCCTTCCTACCTATATTGTTTACTTCCCACCTACATTGTTTCCTTCCAACCTACGTTCGCTACAAATATTTGTTACTTGTAAAAGGAAAGTGAGAACTTTTTAAAACTTTTTAAAACAGATGAAGAAAGGATCAAAAGATTCTTTTCGACACCTTCATCGATTGATTCGCTATCAGTTTAAGTTAACTCGAAAATTAATAAAAATTACTTCCTTAATCGCTTAAATATTTAATCATAAATTTTTTATTGATTTAAGATAACTTGTCTCTCCTGTCATATTACACATGCACATACTACACATGTACTTACATATATGTGGTACATATTGATACTGATAACTCATTGCGACAATGTAATTGCGCTTAATTTCTCTGTCAATGATGTCATGTCATAACAGATATAAAATATAATAATTAATAGTTTTATGAGAATAGTAACATACGATAAGAGGATGTTATTTTTTTCGTTATTTACATATAAACTAGGCACTTCTACTTTTATTCTGGCACATTACTTTGCATTCTCGTTATAAAATTATATAGTCTCGATATTGCCGCCTTAATGTCTAAAAATGTCCATAAAATTAATACGAATATTATATCAAGGTTAAATTACATTTTGTATTTACAAAATTCGTTATAAATTTATACTAATTTCTTATTACTTCGTTAAAGTCACCACGATATGTCTTCCGAATTTATGCGTATTTGTTCTAATAACACATTGTATATTTATTCATAGTAATAGGTAATATTGCAATTACGATTTCAGGTATTATCCCTCGCTTGTTCCATTGTCGGAATCGAAGTTAATTACCAAATTTACACCGCTCACCAGTGCATCGTAACAAGATAATGCCAAAGACTTGACATCGCCTGCAATGAGTCGAAGTAAGTGTTACTGCATAAAAAATTTTTGAATTTTAATAATGAATATCGAATGAATATTATATTTACGAGCTTAATTCGTCATGCACGAGTAAAATTTAACTCGAGTAAGAATCATATAGAATCCAAAAGCTTCCACAATTTTAATGCGAACGAAATACATACAATATACAAAGCTTTTTCAATGGAAAATTTTTTATAATTAAATTGTGGTGCAGAAGATTGGTGGTTGGATTTTAATCCAACGTAGCACCGTTATTTTCCATAGAAATTCATACCGCAAAGGAATTTTATCGATTTCCGTTAAATGAGCCACGATTCTCCAGATTTTCATCTCGATTCGCGTTTCGGGAGAACGTAATTAGAAAAAGAAAAATACGGCAAAGGAAAACCACAGAAAAGAGCTTATTTAGTGCTTTCAAAGGATACTCGTTCGTATCTGCATAATTACGCGAGATCGAAGTCTCATCGTTGAGGTGAAATTGCGACTATTTGAATACACAATCGATCGTTACCAAACCTTTTCAATGTATTAACCCGTATGCACCATGCGCGGAATATTCCGCGAGCCACGACAGTCGTCTATCACCGAGCGCTGAATAATCCGCGAGCTGACTTTTTCCATTACCAGTTGCTGAATATTCTTCATATGCCACAGATCACGTTTGATCCCTTTTGTGAGCATCTCATCTACATCGATTCATTATATTTTTAACAAGTTATATTTTTGTCGTGAAAATTCCTTTAACTGCTATTATGAGTAAGTGCTGATACACGCGCGGTGATATGTGCTAGTCGCCAGTTGAACGTCGCTGATGCCTGTACACGGCACCATAAGTAGATCCATGATGCAAATGGGTTAAATAAACGTGTCAGTGCCGTTTCCACGATCCTGCTGTACAAATAGATTTCATTGTAAAAAATGTGATATTCGATATTAACATTCTAATGCGGCGAGTCCATCTGAAGGTTCTGAAACTATCTGCCGTCTCTTTTCTAATCATGACGTGGTGTTCTGTATTAGATAATTGATACGATGACTTACATAACGGTGCAAAGAAATACGTATACGCAACTCGTGTGTATTTTCAGTTATTGGAATAACGTAACGATGTCTACTAATATTTGATTTCATTTAATTTTGAATAGCGGTGGGAGACAATTTGTACAATTCGCGTAAAAGTAAATGTAAGGAAAGGCCTAGAAAAATACCACGACGTGCAATCTAACGAAATGGGAAAAAGAGGAAAAAATAAGCGATGAAGAGATTGAAAGAATTGATTTTTCAATTTAAACCTTCAGGACTATTTAATTCTCATTGTTTAATGTTTATCAGAAACTTTATTACGTCGAGTGAATGAATATTTTATAGCACCAAAAGGATTGTTAAGAGGGTTTAATTTTCTTTTATGCACGTAGGTAATCGATGATTCATGAACGCATCATTCAACATCGCGTCATTATCGCCAACATGGGACGCGTGGATGGAGGATATGCGTGTGAAGATCCATGTGTGAAACAGCTACCCTGTTTCTACCAGTCACTAGAGCTTGCCAAGGTTTAACCTATTACCTGAAAACATGCTTCCTTATGATAGGAAGCTTGTTCTCTGCTTGGTGTGTATTGCCTGACAAGTTGAGGAAACTTCTCTACGAGTTTCCTTTCCTCAACTTCCCCAAACCTACGAGGATCCTATTTAATGCTCAACAAGTTTCAGTAATTAATCTTAAATAACTAATTATCATTTCGATGCTTCTTGCAATATTTCACTTTAATCTCCTGATATACTGCGACATCTCCTAGCAACTGTCCCCTAATAAGTCGGGTAGAAATAATTCAGGCATAAATCGTTAGGAACTAACAACCTCCATCGATTGAGCCACTCGCAGGCCACAGTTATCAAAGTTCGACGCTTAATTCTTTATATCTTAAGTAATTTTTAGTTTCTAA
>NW_016916196.1:17361-19477 GCF_001483705.2 Eufriesea mexicana | reverse complement strand
CGATGAAGAGATTGAAAGAATTGATTTTTCAATTTAAACCTTCAGGACTATTTAATTCTCATTGTTTAATGTTTATCAGAAACTTTATTACGTCGAGTGAATGAATATTTTATAGCACCAAAAGGATTGTTAAGAGGGTTTAATTTTCTTTTATGCACGTAGGTAATCGATGATTCATGAACGTATCATTCAACATCGCGTCATTATCGCCAACATGGGACGCGTGGATGGAGGATATGCGTGTGAAGATCCATGTGTGAAACAGCTACCCTGTTTCTACCAGTCACTAGAGCTTGCCAAGGTTTAACCTATTACCTGAAAACATGCTTCCTTATGATAGGAAGCTTGTTCTCTGCTTGGTGTGTATTGCCTGACAAGTTGAGGAAACTTCTCTACGAGTTTCCTTTCCTCAACTTCCCCAAACCTACGAGGATCCTATTTAATGCTCAACAAGTTTCAGTAATTAATCTTAAATAACTAATTATCATTTCGATGCTTCTTGCAATATTTCACTTTAATCTCCTGATATACTGCGACATCTCCTAGCAACTGTCCCCTAATAAGTCGGGTAGAAATAATTCAGGCATAAATCGTTAGGAACTAACAACCTCCATCGATTGAGCCACTCGCAGGCCACAGTTATCAAAGTTCGACGCTTAATTCTTTATATCTTAAGTAATTTTTAGTTTCTAAACCCTGGAGTTGATCGATTTGGCAAATGGAACACTCCATTAAGTTGTGGCGGATAAGAAAGGAGCAGGCACACTATGGTCAAGTGTGCACCGGGGGCTATTGTCAATATCACGCCGGGGATTAGTTTGGGACCGGGCAACGATGTGCAGACCAACGTCTCTCTTAATTTACAACCTCCCGTTGCAATCATCGCGACTTTCTCGTGCGAGGACGTTTCCTGCGGAAACATAGTTTTTCCCGCGCGCGGGTTGGCTGTTTTTTTTCTACCCCTTCCGTGCACACTCGACAGCTTTAGAAGCTCCAAAGACAGACCCGAGATCAGTCCTGGTTCTTCCATGACGCCGTGATTATTGTCCCAGTCGCCACGACGAGCGCCAGCACACGCTTTGCGAGCCACCTCAAAGTAATCTGGGAAATCGATCAGCGCATAAGTTTCAAGCGAATTTTCAAATTTCAGTCGAGAATTGTTATTAGAGTTATAATTTCTTATATAGCAGCAAGGACTCTTGTAAAGCGTCGATTTTCTTAAAAGCTTCGTTGATTCCAGCATTTCATCTTAGCATAGGATATGATCAACCAGGAAAATACGGTGGAGGCGATCCATATGAAATTTCCCTTGGTGTCGGTAGTTCGACCCTGTTACGATGTACCGTGGAAGCTTCGATGCTGGATATCTACACCCACGCTACAGAAACTATCGGCTTAATTATCGTGGGCGGCCATATAGGGTGCAGTCGAGCATAATTCAAAGTCGAATAATGAATATGTATTGTAAACGTGGCACGTGTCTGACTTATAAAAAATAGCTCGTGGAGAGAGAATAAATCCATATGAATGCTGCGAAGAAGAATTTTTAGTAATTCGTTAATCGAGTAAATATACCCATAATTATGAAAGTGATCTAAGTCGTATACTTTTTGTTTGGAAATACTTAATGGATTACATTTAATCAGTGAAAAAATATTTTTATATTATGCAACATTTTAAATTAGAACTTTATTAGTCTTGATTAATGAAAATTTATTATGAATGTGAAATTTTGTGTGAATCTCATACGAAAATGTTGTTTCCAAACTCAGACCATTTTCAAAATTAACTGAATGACCTACAAATGACATAAAACGATATAAGACTACGAGTCTATTTTTAACAATAATTTTAATGAAATAATTCATGAACATTTATTAATTATTTTTGAAAAGTGATCCATTTTTATCATTTTAGGCTTTTATCGTTATGAGTTTTGAGATTACTAAAATGTTCCTGAAAAACTGGAGGGATGTAGGATAGTAAACACATAATATCTTTCTTTTTCTTCCGTTACTGGTCTAGTGGTGGTGTATAATGAAAATAATTTAATATTTCCATATATCCGAATAATTAACATATTTACATAATAAATGTGTTATCATTAACCTACCTG
>NW_016916196.1:1295-17228 GCF_001483705.2 Eufriesea mexicana | reverse complement strand
TAATGGTTCATTTTTGACAATATCGTGAAAATTACATTGAATTAATTTAGTTTAAAATAATGTGGTGTGAGATAACTGATAAACTCATTTTCTTTTTTTCATTTTTACTTAGACCACTTTCATAAGTCGATCTCTTGGCGAGCTATTTCAACAAAATTTTAAGGTTATGGATATTATTGGTGAATGAAATTTAATAACAATAAGAACAATTCATCATTTAATTACAAAAAATGATCAAACGCAAATATTAAATATAAATCTAATTAATTTCTCGCAATCACACGTTCACAATTATTTTCACTATTACGACTCAATTACAACTGACGTATGCCAAATCATTATCCTTTTCTTCTTTCTTCTTTCATACATTACATTACATACTCAATTCACACAACACATCAATCATTACACGCATACTCATTCATTACGATAACCTTCATTCATTAGATATTTCCATCCCATGCATACTTGTTTCACATATCCCAACACATATATGTTTAAAAATCTATGTAATCATTACCACAATGGATTCGTACATCTAAATTGTGCGCATATAAATGAGTTTGTTCAAGGAAATTACAAAGTTTCAATGGTATCAGGAAGACAGGAAGATTAACGGATAAATGGCTCATTCTTGTTCTATTCAAAGAGCTCCAGAGTAGGTAATTAATCCGCATCGTCCAAATAGAGAACCTGCAAATCATTAAATATATTCTGCATTTCTGATATTTTATAGAAATCGTTATATTCCTGTGTAAGGCTTTCCATAAACAAATCTTTTTAATATGAAAAGAATCAATACATGGCATTGCAGATATTAACGGAACGGAAGAGAGAAATTTCCAATTTCATAAATGAAACGTTCGCATGGGTATTTTACTGTAGTGAGTATAATATTGAAGTCAAATTTTAATAGAGAGGAGAATAAATAAAAATTCATTTGTAGCCTTTATATATCCGAACCTTTTTTTTGTCAGGGTTAATGTATACCGTAAAAAAAATCGTGAAACGATTATTGATGTACGAGAAAATATTGTGGAGTGGATTTGGTGGTGGTATATATTTATTTAATAATAAATTAACAGTGATAGGGTATGTGAGTAACGCTAAAGATACGTATTATTACAACTTATTGTTAGTGATGGATGAAATATAATAACAATAAGAACAATTATTTATTTAATTCCAAAGATTATCAAACACAAATATTGGGTTGAAATATAATTACTTTATCACTATCACATGCTCACTCGTCTTCTCTCTATTAATACTCAATTGCAACTGACATATTCCAAATCGCTCTCCTTTTTCTGTGTTCTTTAATACTGTGATATCGCAGGATGAGGGGGTTATCTAGAGTGTGTGCGAAAGGATGAATGATCGTGCGCTAGGATCCTTGATCGTGTGAACGGGATGTTTATGAATGTATCGAGTGGCTTTAGGAATGCGTTTGAGTGTTTGGGCTAAGTGACCCGCTGAGGGTAAGATTGCGAGGAGTGCGTGGGAAAGTGTGATTGGAAAGAGAGAATAGGTATGAAAGAGGATAGAATGGATGGTTTTAAATAGGGATGCAAGGGCGTGAGTGGGCAGGGAGAGAGTGAGAGGGTGTGGAGTCGGTCGCGGTACATGTAGTATAGGAGAGTTCAGAGAGAGAGTTGTGAAAAAAGGTGTATTAGTGTTGCGAAGTATAAACGTGTTGTTAGGATTAATAAATAGTTTCAGTATTATTCGTGTTGTCCCACCCTATCTCTACAATACCTTACATACACAATTCACACAACACCTCAATCATTACACGCATGCTCATTTATCATAATAACTTGAATTTATTAGATATTTCCATCCCATGCATACATGTTCCACTCATTCCAATACATATATATTTAAAAATCTATATAACCATTACCACAGTTATCAAAACGCTCAACCTACACTTCTGTAGCAACTCTTCTATTACAACTCACAATTGTTGGCAACTCACAATTATTAGCAACAACAAAAACTCTGGCAACTAACTTTGACAACTCTCTCACTCAGAATGTCCTTGTCCTTTTATATTCTTCTTTCTACCATGCACACCCTGCACGCGTTTTCCAATGCCTCCCCCAACATGACCAAATATGTTTGTTCTAAGGACCTGACGTATCGCCTAGGGTTTTTCCGACTGACCTGACCAAACCCTCGGTGATTTTCGTAAAGCTACGTGTACATGCAGTGGAGAATTTGCGATACTACAATACAAAACTTACTTTAAATTGAAGCAAACGATGGAAAAAGCATTTTAAAATACAGGCCTGCGCCTGATCACATTTTCAACAAATGTGTTACGATTCTTGGATTCGAAGGTAAAACTGCATGCAGACATTCGTTCGCGGTCGAAAAGGTTAATATACAGACGGCCGCATATGTATTCGTTCATGTACTGAATTCGGTGTACGTATAGGGAAAAGAAAGAAAAGATACACGTAAAATTTAAATAAAATGTATAGAAATTGATCTTTATTTATACAAGGTAAGTTGACATTTTGTATCACTCGTAATTGCTATGTATAGGAATAGGATATCTGGTTTAGGGAAGATACCACTTCCAAAATGTTCTGTCTCCAAGGGAGAGGTTTGGCGCAGAATCGCCAACGATGTGGTATACACGTCGTCAGGCAATTGTCACAGAAACACTGGACCGTTCTGGCACACGCGTCTGTGAATTTCTTGCCAGCGCAAGTGGTTAAGCGCAATAATTGGCTCGATGTATTCGAGTGGAGCGCTTGATACGAACTACTTTGTCTTCTGTTTCTCTCTGTTTTCTTCAGTCTTGTTGTTCCATATGATGTGCTAGTGTCTTTATGATACTGGCCTGTTGGTATTGGACACAATTGGATACGGATGAAGATTTGACGCGACGAACATTTCGAAGATGGCCGTGAGCACTCGGAAAGGAGTTGCTACTGCATATGGTTGATAAATGGCGCGAGCTTGAAGAACGCGATAATGGCGGATGATAAAACAAGTTTTTGATATCTTACGGTTTTGCAATGCCCTTTCTTGGCAATTTTTTTCGCCTGTTCAGGTTTCAATATACCGACCAATAAATTTTAACATTTTCTCCAATTTATAACATCCATTAGGTAGTATCCTTTGGGAAAAATGCGAGTCATTCTAAGCAAGGTCGGCGTTAGGCAGGTTGAAAGGCTCCACGGTTTACGAAAACTTATCAGACATTTTGCAGGATCCTCTATGTAGTAGATTGAATATTCGGGTGTATGTAGAGAATACAATCGCATAATCCGTTAATCGATGACCCGTTACTGCACACTGACACGAGTGTAAGATTTTCGTTTCCATATTTTCATTGAAATATTTCATTGTAGCGTGTTCTAAACGTTGACCTTAAATGTCAACATCAAACACTGATACAACTGCAACACGGGTGTGGAAGATATTAGGTGTTAAGGAAATCACGCAATTAGAAAACACCGATTTTGATTAACATTTTAGAGAATGATGATACTATAAACAGGTGCAAGACATTTTTATAATAATTCTGTAACGAAAACGTGGTCGAAGGTTTTCATTAATAATATGTAAATACGGATATATCCTCGTGAAATTGACGACTTGCTTTGTCTGCTTGTCCATCGTAGCAGTGAGAAAATGGAAGTTAAAGGGAAAGATAATTCGAAAATTCATTCCTTCATCACTGAAACGTTATCTTCAGATTCGTATCCGAGTATTTGATGATTCGTAATAAGATCTTCCCCTTGTTAAATTTTTCTTTTGATAGTCATGCTTAATTATAAAATATTTTTAAGATAGCATTCTAAAATTCGGTATTATTTTCGAGACTTGAGCGATTCGAATATTTTCCTTAGCGATTGTACATCGAAACAAGTAATTCTTATATGTCTGTCGTACAAACTTTTCTCGTTTCTATCGTATAAATTTTGTATTGAAAATTTGTAGAACTAAATAGGTAGAGAAATAGAGGATATGGATATTTGTAATAAATTTTAGAAATCTGTTTCGATCTGAATTAAACTACACTAATTGAATCAGAAGCAAAACGCAAGGCGATTAGTAGTTACAGGTGGCTGGTTCTGATAATTCTAGCGTGAATCATCCTATAACATCGAACAGCATTCGGTATTAACTCTTTGCGGCATAGAATTTTAGATAATAAAATAAACCCGTATTGCATGGAAATTTGATTGCGTTCTAAATGAAACAAAATTGGTATATTTTTACTAATAAAGGAATCACATAATGTAAAAACATAAAACCAGGAAAAAAAGATTGTCGCAATAAACCTTCCGCTTGCAACAATCGACGAACCTGTACAGGCATGTTGTGTTGCCAACACAAGCGAATACATTTATAATGTTTGTCGAAGGTATTACCAACTCCTTTACGTAAATAAGACGAAATATAAACCCATGCGCATGCAGTTATTGCAATATTTCGAGGTGGGACTAAAAATGTCCCACCATGCATTACGGTGCATCAAAAAGGTGGGACACTTTTAATCCCAGCGTGCTTCAAAGAGTTAAGTAACTTTTTGCCATATGATGGTCGAAACTACAATTACCTTATACCTTGCTTGACCGTAAAATCGCGCGAAATTTAGATATTTTCCCAAGTTAATTACTCGCCTCTGTAACTAGATCAACGAAATACCGTGATACAAGGTAAGAAACTGTTATAAGAGTATGCAAGAGTATGCGAACTCGTGTTACCGATAAGGCGGAGTAAGTGACGAACACGTATCAGCGATAACCGGAGTTTCAAAATGAAGTAGCGATCCGCTTAATCTGGGCGGCGGATGAACAAAGAAAGCCCATCTTTAACCCTTTCGCTACGGCGGGTGTCGCCGCGAAGTCTCTTCCGTAGGACGAAGCGTCGTGCCAATGATGGAAACGTTACGATCGTGAAGTGTTCAGCATTCGAGTCCAAGTCTTTTGCAGGAAAAAAAAAGAGTATCGAGTACGACTCAGGTGCTTGGCGCGGAAGAAAAAAATAATAGCGACAAATCCTTTTGTCAGAATGTCTGTAGAATGATTGAGAGAGAAAGCGTGTGTTCGCGTTCGACGAGTGCCGCCCGTGATATCCGACTTCGCGCCACGACCCGACACGATTGAAACACTATTTTGTGATTAGTGTGATTGGTGATCATGTGCTTGAAATCCCGTGCCCCCCTCAAGTGCTTATACCTTGTCGAGATGACGGGGCTCAATTGCTCAATCGCTAAATAAGCTATCTGCATCCTAAAGTGTTCCTGTCCGACTAACGAGTCTTGCCCGCGAGTGCGTGCTACGTTTGCTCTGTGCTATCGAGAGAGCTGTACGTGGGATTCACCTGCGCGCTGGTGACCCCATCGGTCGTTTATGGCCCCTAGCGAGGGCCTGAGGCTTCCAACGTGTGCGGACCACGTGGAGTCCTCAGGCCTATTGTCAGCCAAGTCTTAAAAGCCGTCGCCTAATTTCTTTAAATTAGGGATTTCCAGGATTCTCGTGTTCCGCGACACGAGAAGTCAGAATAAAGGTAAAAGCATTCAAACATGCCGAAGGCATGGAGAGGAAAATTCCGATGTCGAATTGTTTGACCCTAAGACCTGGCTGTTGGAAGACCGTAACGGGTCTTCGTTGTTTCGCGACGGAGCAGCGTATGTATAGAATGTGATAGATCTGGCTTTAAATAGGGATGCAAGGGCGCGAGGCAGGCAGACGGGGTGTAGTCGAGAATAGAGTGTGTGTAGTCGAGACGTTGAGTGTTATAATTGAGAGGAACCTAGTGTATTATGTCAATTAAATGAACTTGTTTTGTTATTAAAGAGAGTTGTTCTTTATTAGACACGCAGATTTTGGTTTGCATAGGGTTAATGTAGCTAAAAATCCTACACATATATAAGTAAGAATTTAAATTCCTTCTATGGAATGGTATTCACCAAAACAGGGAACTATACACAATGGAATTATTCAAATGGAACGCCGGTAACGCGATTCCTTCCTGATATTACGTTTATAACAGTGTGAACACCTTTGTGTAGGATTGTTTGTTTTCGAAGTTTGTATATGCTCCGTGTTATGGTAAAATTCAATAGTGAAGCAAACTCTACATTCCAGCGGTGTGGGGGCGATCCTTTCCCCCAATGTTCTGTCTTTTGTCACCAGTCTTCTGAAGACGACTTTTGACCTGCGAGGCCCTGAACAGGACAGTTCTGACCATTCGCCCATTGAATAAAGATCTACACAGTTTACCATTGACTACTCTTCCTTGCGTAATAACACCTTTAACACTCCGGAACATGATTCTCGACTAATTGGGTCACATTAGATCTAGATGGCCGAGTTTGTGCCGATTTTTCTGCTTGGATTGGATACGATACAAGAGCGTCCTTAATAAATTCCAGCAAAAAGTTGATTTGCGATAATGATCCATTATTTTTTTTATATAATATAAATGGATCCAAAGAAATAATATCTAACAAATGAAGAAATATCTTTTTATAGTATTTCTTGAGTCCTTTTCTTGCTGCTGAGTACGCTATGATAATACCATAATAAGCTTTCCGACTTTTTCTTTTGCCCCTTTTACGCTAACATCTAAAAAACGATATCGTCGCAGATAGATAAATTTGTTACGTGAACTGGTACGCTGTTTCAGCCGGTGCATACGGGGACGCATGAGTTTATCTCAAATTTTTCATATTTTTTATTTGTTTGGTACAGTCTGGCCTGGCCTCAAAATATTCCAAACATCTTGAAATTTGAGAATATGTTTTGTTTTTCACAGAAATTACGATTTAAATAGCCAGTGGTCACTACTCTTTAGGCATGACGAATATACTCGTCATGACACAAAATTCGGCATGACGACTGTATTCGTCAAACACAATTAACTGGTCAAGAGCGGAAAATGCAAGAAAAGTCAGGGTTGCTGTGCAGCAATAGGGCAATAAGGATGGGTAAGGGACACAAAGAGTAAATTAGGTGGTCTGGAGTTTATCTAATGTGCATACGTAAACACCTACAGATGACTAAACAGTCATCTAACAACCCTCCGTATTCACCTAACTTAGTCCCGTGCGACTTTGTTTTATTTCCAAAGATAAAAAATGTCATGCGTGAAGAACATCTGGGCGACATTGAAACCATAAATGCGAATGACGAGATTCCTGCACAACTTTTCGCATGAAGATTTCCATCGCTACTTTAAGCAATGGAAACATCGGTGGAGCTAGTGTATACATTCGGAAGGGGATTACTCTAAAAGGAGTGTCATCCAATTGGACGAAAATTGAATAACCGAATTTTGTTAATGTAATTCTACGAACTTTCGGAACAAAGTAGTTCAAGGTTGTTCAGAGCAAGTGAATTAGAGTAAGAATAAAGCCCATTACTCCCTTAACTCGATTCTCGTAGACTACAGCGATTTCTCATTTGCACGTCCTCATGGAAAATAGTTACTCTTGTAATTGGATGAAAGACAGCTTTTGATAATCTTGTTTTATTTTTATACAACCGTACTCTATAGTATCTCGCTCTTGACTGGCGTCTTTTCATAAAACAGTTGAAAGTAACTATTGCAATGTGTGCCTACTGATGGCGTCGTTGCTCCGGAGTTAACATAATCGATTTCTTCCTTATCGATTTCACCAATAGTTACTAACTCTTATAATAAGCGAGACCTGAGACGATTCCACTATGAACTACTGGTAAACAGCGAAAATCAATATTGTTAAGATTAAGTAAACTTTACACAGTTTTCTTCGTTACCAAGTACCTTTATTATAGTTACAATATACACGAGTTCCTGATAGACTGGGTACAGAGTGACTGACTTGATGCGTCGGGTAGTGACTCGCAAAAACGAAAGAAGTAACACTGTTAGCTCTAGCACTCATCGATAGATGGCGTCGTTGGCTTGAAATTATTATATTTCCTACACCCCTCCTCAACGTCGCCAGTATTCTTCGTTGCTTCCAACCCAATTTTTGATGATAGTTCTTTTAATTTTATCTTTCCCAAAGGTTTAATTAGCAAATCTGCTATCATATTCTCAGAATTACAGTAAAATAATTGAATCGTGTTACCTTCCTTCAGATCCTTAGCGAAGTGATACTTCGTATCTATGTGTTTCATTCGTTTACTATAATTTCGATTTGCTGCTATCTGTATGCAGCTTTGATTGTCCTCGTGTAATTTAATTGGCAGCTTAATTTCAATTTTGAAATCTTTAAACAATTTTATAAGCCAAAATGCTTCTTGACAAGCATCGCTGAGGGCGATATATTCTGCTTCAGTTGACGATAAGGCCGTGCACGTTTGCCTTCTGCACGCCCAACTTATAGTGCCTCCGTTGTATTTAAATAGATATCCAGTATTTGATTTCCGAGTCATTCTGCATTCGGTCCAATCCGCGTCTACATATGCTATTAGTTGCTCCGTTTTGTTATATTCTAATCTTAATTTATAATCCATTGTACTTTTTAAATATCGTGCAGTTCTTTTTGCCTAGATTAAATCGTTCTCCGTTGGTGCTTCTAATTTTTCACTCAATATGGTCACACTTGCGATTATGTCGGGTCGAGTACAAACTGCTACGTATAATAAACTATCAATTAGACTTTGGAATTTCGTGATGTCCTGTAACTGTTTCGTCTCTTCTATTTTCCTATATCCTACGTCCATTGGTATTTCTGAATCTTCTGCTTCCGTAATTCTATGTTTATAAAATCTGTTTAATATATTTCCTTTGGTGTACATAGATTATTCCATCTTTGTCTCTCTCCATCTAGATTCCTGAATACTCTCTTATATCACCAAGTTTTGATATGGTGAATCTATCTGACAGTTCCTGTTCGAACTTTGGAATTTCATTCATATCCCTGGATGCGATTAAAATATCATCAACATATATAGTTACGTAAGTTTTAATGTTAGCCTTTTGTTTAATAAACAAACAAGGATCTGTTTCACCTTGTGTGTATCCCATATTTTTCAATTCAGTGGAAATACATGTATTCCAATTACTTGCTGATTGCTTTAGCCCATTGATACTTTTGGTTAATTTCAGTACTTTGTTTTCTTGACCTTTTATCCTGTATCCTTCAGGTTGCCTCATGTAAATAGTATCATTCAACTTTCCGTGTAGAGAGGCATTTTTTATGTCATAGTGTTTTACTTTTAGATTTTCTTTACCCGCTACAATCAAAAGTATTCGGAAGGTTGTGTGCCTTACCACTGGAGCGAAAACCTCTTCATAATTTATTCCGTAATCTTGGTTACACCCAAGGGCAACCAATCTTGTTTTGTATCGAGTTATTTCTCCGTTGGTGTCACGCTTTATTTTAAACACCCATTTACATCCTAGTAATTTCTCGCCCTTTGGGAGTTCTGTTACTTCCCACGTGTTATTTGCCACAAGAGAGAAATATTCTTCATCGAGTGCTTCTTGTCATTTTTGTTTGTTTCTTGATAAGGCTTCCGCAAATGATTTTGGTTCTATTTCGTTTTCCATTGTAATCCCTGCATATCCCTCTAGTCTCAAAGGTGGTACACCTTTGTTATAACGTTTAGACCTTCTTAAATTACTCTCATTTCCTTCTTGTTGCCCTTCGGTTTCTGATTCCCTCTCTGTTACTTAGCATTCCCTTGTTTTGTTTTCATTTTCCTTAGTTTCTATTTCAACTTCTGCTCCTATTATGCTTCTTTCCTTAGAGGCCTCACGTATCCCCTCCTGATTATTTGGATTTTCTAGAAAAACAACGTCTCGACTTATCGCAATTTTGTTGGCTTTGGGATCCACCAATCTGTACGCTTTCGATTGTTCGCTATAACCTACAAAATACAGTTTTTTAGCCTTGTTGTCTAATTTTTCTCTACGTTCTTCTGGAATCTGCACATATGCCGCACATCCAAAAACACACAATCCTTTAAAATTTGATTTTATCGAATTCCAATGTTCGTAAGGAGTTTTATCCCGTGATCTGCTTGGTAATCTATTTTGGATAAAATTTGCCGTCATTATTGTCTCACCCTAATAGCATTTTGCGAGCCCGCTCTCAATCAGCATACACCTGGTCATTTCAACAAGATATCGATTCTTTCTTTCAGCCGTACCATTTTGTTGAGGGGAGTATGGTGCTGTGAGTTCCATTTTTATTCCTTCGCTTTCTAAGTAATTTATTAACTCACCATTTATATATTCTCTCCCTCTATCTGACCTTATGATTTTTGGCTTCTTGTTGAATTTATTTTTTATAAATGCTACATACTCTTTAATTTTCATGCATACTTCTGATTTATGAGATAACAGATAAATCTCAGTGTATCCGCTGAAATCGTCTATTAGTGAAAGCATGTACCTTTTATTGCTTGGGGTGGCAGTCTGCATCGGACCGCATATGTCAGTATGTACTATGTTTAATATTTCTTTGGATTTTTTCGAATTCTTTGGGAAAGGTTTCCTGGCCACTTTTCCTTGAACGCATACTTCACATACTTCCCTGATTCCACATTTTTCAATCCTTATATTCGATGCTAATCCTTCTTTGACCATCCTGTAGATTGCTTCGGGATCTCTATGCCCCAACCTTTTGTGCCAAGAGTGGATGCAATTCTCTTTATGATTATTTATTATTACACGTGCTTCATGGTTCATTTTCAATTTGTACAAATTCCCTGAGCTGTAAGCAGTTGCAAATACATCATTATCCTTTATTATGTTGCATTTATTCCCAGAGAACTCAATTTTAAAACCGTTGTCAGATATTTTTTTGACTGACAATAAATTACCATGTAATTCAGGAACATATAGCACATCTTTTACGGTTATATATCTTTCTTTATTAAACTCGTCTATGCAATTTCCATGTAATTCAGGAACATATAGCACATCTTTTACGGTTATATATCTTTCTTTATTAAACTCGTTTATGCATTTAAAACTACCTGATCCTATACCTTCGACGTTTATTTCTTTACCATTTGCTATTGTTACGCTGTTTGTGTCGTTAATGTTGATATATTTAAAGAAATTTTTATCGCTGGTCATGTGACTAGTTGCTCCAGAACCAACATACCATGCGTACGGATCATAACTGCCTAAATTTGTACTGAAGCAGAATTCATTGTCGTCGTGCTCCGTTATTTTATTCGCCTTTTCTCTTTTTTCTTTCCAAATTTTATATTTTCGACAATATTTTTTCATGTGCCCTTTTCTTTTACAAAAATAGCATTCACTCGAGCCAATTGAAGTTTCACCTTTTGAGATGTGGACATTTTGGACTTTCAGTGCCGTGTCAGAAATGGCGTTCGCGTGCGTGGAACAATTCAACCTCCTACGATATTCATCGATTAACTTTCCTTTAATGAAACTTAGCTTTAAATCTTCATCCGATCTACTTTCAAAAACATTTATCAAACTGTTATATGATTCCGGTAAGCTACAAAGTATCACCGCAATAAATAAATTTTCCTTAATTATTTCGCCGATTGCGGCTAATTGATTGTGCAAATCGATCATTCTATTAATATGATCCTCCATGTTCCCATTTTCGTCAAGCTTTAGACTCCACAGATTTTTTAATAAAAACACCTTACTTGAGAGTGTAGATTTTTGATGATACTCCTGTAGCGCTTCCCAAACTTCCTTTGCGGTTCTCGCCGATCGGATATGAAACAATTGCTCGTCTTCCACCAATAAACCTATAGTGGCCCTTGCCTTGCCGTCTTTATTTAACCAATCCGTATCTGGAGTCGCCGGTCGATTTTTGGTGACTAATTCCCATAAACCTTCCTTAATTAACAATACTTCCACCTTAAATTTCCATGAATAATAATTGCTATTGTTTAATTTGGTTATCATAACACGTGTTACTTCTGCCATGTTCGAGAACTTTCTTAGACAGATATATTCACCTTTGCACTGCACTTTGTAATACTCAAATAAATCCTTAATCAAATATTTAATAACTGTATTGAATATTGTACTGGGCCCATAACCTATTAAGATTAAGTAAACTTTACACAGTTTTCTTCGTTACCAAGTACCTTTATTATAGTTGAAATATACACGTGTTCCTGATAGGCTGGGTACAGAGCGTCTGACTTGATGCGTCGGACAGTGCTTCGCAAAAACAAAAAAAGTAACACTATTAGCTCTAACACTCATCTATAGATGGCATTGTTGGCTCGGAATTATTACATTTCCTAGAAATATTTTACGGGATTTGCGATAATATTTGTAGGGGGGATATTCCCCACGGTTGTTGATGCCAGCTTGTCGCTAGTATCCTCGATGTGGCGGTGGTGCTAGAAAGGACAAAAGGAAAAAGAAGGGATGCGTTTCATCCCGAGCCTGCTAGTGGACTCGTCGGTAAGGCTACCCTAGCAGGCCAATTTTTTTTTTCAATTTAACATACGTTTAATGCGCTAGAAACTAGATACAATAATATACATATAAAAGAACCAGAACGTACAAAAGGGTTACAAATGAAAACTTAGGTTATGAGATCGATGGCTTCAGCGTGAAGCACTCTCAAACTGTAATCAAACTTAATCTACCGCGTTTATTGCTAAAGGATAATATAAACTTAAGAACTATCTTATATTAGCATGCGTGTTTGCCTGTGTATAGAAAGGCACGGAAACTATATAGATTTTGGTTTTAAGTGGGTAAGGTACAGGGGGCAGACTGGATAAATAAATAGGAGGAGAGGAGAATGAGGGAGGAGGTGGTAGATGGGGTACATATATTTTAATTTAGATTATATTATACATTACTAGTAAGTATGAGCAATCTGATGTTGGATGACTAACGATTCGTTGGCCTTTAGTCACAAGAAGGGCCTTGTTGATAAACGCAGACCAATTTCAGAGTTCAAAGACAATTGACTCATTCCTACTTTCACTAAGGGCCAATTATGATCTTCACTCCACCAAAAACTAACATTATATAAGCACCCACAAAATTTGCGAAAAGTCAGCTTCAGTTTCAGTTTCAGTTTCAGTTTCACTCCAGTTCCGGTTTCAGTTTCAGTTTTCAGTTTTAGTATTTTTCTCTCCGCCGACTTGTATTTTTCCAGAGTGGCCTTGTTGCTAGAACCCGTATTGTATATTGAAATCCGGGTTCCAACACTGAAAATTACGAAAAACAAAGTGAAAATGATTAAGTGAAAGAGATAAAGGGGGAAAATGAAACGAAAATTTATCCTCTCCCTGTCGGGGATACTAGTCGCCGTACTAAGGATGATTTCGTGTTGGGTTTCGTTTATTTATTGGTACATGATTACTTACAATGTTTCTTAACAATTATATACAAATTGCTTTTAACGCGTATCGTGCCACTAATATTTCTTTGTGTTTCTACGGTTCGAATATTCCCGATTTATTTTAGTCAATTTTGTGTTAATTTTTGACGCATTGTCACGAATATCGTCTGTATTATACCAAATTTCCGTGTTGTCTGCTTTCCCTAGACACACGCCTTAGATCCATCTCTTCTTTCTATTAAGAGGTGCTTGAGTCATTAGTGTTCCAAATTATGCAATACCTTCTTTTTCATCTCTTTAAACAGTGTTATAAATAAGGTCTACCCTAGCAGACCTGGCTTAGACGAGGATACTATTGAAAGGTCTGGAAGCTATATGTATAGAAAGCGGAGGTTTTCAGAGGACTTTCGAGAATCCCCTATTCTCCTTGAAGTTGGGATCCATGTAGTGGCGAGGGTGAGAATGATGGTCGTTACATATTCTATCTACATTCCTCGTTTCTCCGTCACATCGAGACATTTCCGTGACATCGTCTTTCTTAAGTAGACCCAAAAAATCTAAATCAGCGATCGACGAACACGTGTACGAAGAGAAGAATTTAGAAGATTGTATACAGTCGAAGAAGAATTTTGCTGAATTTTATCTTTAAACTTTTCCTTGAATTCACACAGAAAAAAGTTGCAGAATTAAGTTCTTGCGAAATTCTGGAAATTTCTAGATCGCTAGTTTGAATCGTCTGACAGGAAGAAAAATTCTTATAGAAATTAAGGAATATTAATACGGTAACATTCTCCATGAAATTCACTCAAATTAATTCACCTCGCGAATTAGTTAATTATGTTGTATATGCGGGATGGCGAGCGGCGAAAGACTATCAAGAGAATAATAAACAATGACATCGGCTTCGACATACAAGGAAAGTGCAAGTCCTTCGGGTTACCGATTTAATTGAAACTTTGCAGGTTTGTAGATATCGTCATGCAATTTAAGATAATATATCATTATTGCAGCAACTACTCAATAATTTTTGAGACATTTACGATTTAACTATGATTACCTCCTTAATTATAGATTTATTTCTACCAGTTTGCAAGTGAGGTTGCCCATGCAACAGTCGAGAATTTTTATGCTGAAGAACCGAGGTTCGATTCCTGTCCATAATTGGTACTTTTTTTAATCGATTTTTATTTTGTGTTCATTTTTCGTCTATGAAACCACTGTAAATAAACAATTGTAAATAACCTTTTTTAGTAAAAAATTTATTTTTTACGCTTTCTTATGCATGTATATATTTATTACAAAATAATAAGAATATTATACAAGAAAAATACTTTTCTATAGTAATCTTATATAGAAAACACAAAACCTATCGCTAACGTAAGTATTAATTACTAAATTAAACATTGTATAAGAATGTTACCTATAATTCCAACTATGCTTTGTAGCTACAAATGTTCATGAATTAATTAGATAAGCTAGGAAATTTATTAATTTTCTACTACCGAATTGATATTATAAGGGGTGTTGGGAACACCCATAACCAGAAGAGGTATCAAGTTCGAATAAAAATTTTACCGCTCGCGAGCAGCGCCATTTATGATTTTGGACCCAAAATTCAGAAAAGTAATTGGAATACAGAATAGGCGAGGAGATCGTCGAAGAACTCGTCACGTGTCAAACAAGGACAGAGAGGGGATAGAAAAGGATAGGAGGGCTCCGACAGTGAAGAGTTAATAAATTACCCAATTTCCGTAATTAATTTATGAACTTTTATAATTGCATTGAAAAGCTGGAACTTTAGGCAGTATTCTTATATAATTTTCATTAACAATTTAAAGCTAATTTGTTAATTATTAATTATTGTTTTATGGCGTCCATGATTTCGTAACGATGGTCGTCATGATCTTCCGTGAAAATATTTAATACGAAACGAAACTAGAATCAAAATGTAATGTCCCTTTTTTGTAGAATGATATACCACTTTATCCTTCAAGATTGATAAAAACTATAATATTGAATAATCCATTTTCTGATATTATACCAAGAATAATAGTACAGGAAAGTGAAGAAGTAAAGGACAGTTCAAAGGCAAAAGCAGCGGCAGTATATTGAAAATCATATATGGTTGCAGAATTTAGATAGTAACTGATAGTTACTAATTACTATCTAAATTCTGCAAACTTATATGATTTTAGTTAGTGAGTGGTTTAGTTGATGATACTAGTTAAGTTGCTGATAGTACTATTCTTTGCAATGAAAAATTTTGTTAAAGAGATTTCAATCTTTTATCATTTGTTGAAGAAGCAGTGGAAGATGAAAAAGAATCTGTGATGTTAGATAAAAATTTAGTGATCAGGGCAATTCAGCTCGTGATCATTTATCTGATTCAAAATTAAGCTCATAACCAGCTGTTGTACTACCTGGACTTGCAAATAAAGAAAGGAAGGAAAACTGTAGTAACGATTGGGAAAGTGACGAGGAAGTAAAAACCCGAGAAAAATCGTAAGTTATAAACAAAGAGGAAGAGTTACTTTATTATTTACATTATAACTATGTTACAGAAAGTAGGAATTTTTATTGACTGTCTTACATTTATATTTTCAGAGCAATGAAGGAAAGGATAAAAAATAAATTGGAAGATACAAAAAAGGAAAGGAAGAAGGTAG
>NW_016916196.1:0-1091 GCF_001483705.2 Eufriesea mexicana | reverse complement strand
ATCTACTCAGATTCTAATGTCTGTATGCCATTGTTTATTATGTCGTTAACAATTAACGTGTGTATGTCAAACTTTCAAAAGTGAATAGAAAGTACCTAATCATATAACCATTGCAGTTTCATTTTCTTTTTACCAAGAACAAAATCACTCATCTTCATCTGTGACTTCATCTGTGTTCGTCTATAATTAATTCATCAACTTTTATAATTGCGTCGAACAGGTATAGCTTTAGCGAGCTTTCTAATATCATTCTGCGTATGAATTCGTTGTTATTTAAATCATTATTGGTGATTATTGCATAAAGTGATTGGACTCTTGCCGAAGATATTAATGATTTGTCTTTCCATTAGTATAATGGAATAATTAATAATTCCATTCCATGAATTAAGTATAGAAATTTGGAATTTTTCGCAACAGAAATATATTTATAATTGTTCCACTGATATTATTAAATATAAGAGACATCGTTTGATATTTTACATCGATACTTTACCACATGGCTATTTCAAAGCCGGTAAACATAGTGGAATATTTATACGCGTTAAAGTGAAACATTAAATCTCAAAAGGTTTCGTGAAGTAGTGATATTACTGATTGACGTTATAATTATTTTACGAAGTTTAAGATCACTAACTGTGAATATTTCTTCGGTGATAATATACTACAAGTGAAAAAAGGGATGTTGCATAGTGCAAATCGTGTAACGACACATGTGGAAAATGAAGTGGTGTGAGTGCGGGATCCTATAATACTCCTGCATTGTCCGTTACAATCTGCTGTAGAAGATTCTAGATTTCGACTGCCCAGTGAAATATTTGATCAACATTACTGAATAGGCAGATTTTAATAGTTTTTTCAATTTCTCTTCGATCTTGACGTTCAATTGCAAACATAGCTATGTATTATCGCTATTACATTCTAAATTTTGATCGTAGATTAAGGTATTTCGTTACCCCTGCATAGAATAGATTGTTCTCCAACCAGTAGGGCGATCATTTTACGATTGAAGGTGCATATATGAAACAAAGTAACGGAAAAGCAAGTGCCTGTGAAATCGTTATACACAGTATACTTTTTTCGCCCATATTTCT
>NW_016916195.1:0-257 GCF_001483705.2 Eufriesea mexicana | reverse complement strand
CTAGAGCGCTGGAATCAACCGAATAACAGTGTGCAGCACGGAAGTCGAAACAACACAATCCCAACTTAACCAAGTGTATGATAAACAAACGGACCATAACTCAGCCTAGCGTGCCTAGTGCAACGTTCCTGTCGTCCCTGTAGACAAGCAGTGTGTGATAGCGCACACTAGAGCGCAGAAGTCCAGAGAATAAAAGTGTGCAGCACAAAAGTCACAGCCATCTCAACACATCCCAACATAGCCCAGCATATCCGAAC
>NW_016916194.1:0-385 GCF_001483705.2 Eufriesea mexicana | reverse complement strand
CACCCATACCTACAACCATACAAACATCCATACATACACCCATGCATACATCCATACATTCATGCATACAAACATCCATACATACATCCATGCATACACCCATACATTCAGCTATACAAACGTCCATACATACACCAGTCTACATTCAGCCATACAAACGTCCATACATACACCAGTTCTTCTGTCCATCCACACATCCGTTCATTAACCCACACACCCACACATCCATGCATCCGTACAACCATACATTCGAACATCCATACATCGATACATACATACATCCCTACATACATAACTCAAATACGTCCATACATTAAAACACACATGCATACATACATCCACACATACATACGTCCATCCATCCATACATCTATCCATCCATACA
>NW_016916193.1:0-542 GCF_001483705.2 Eufriesea mexicana | reverse complement strand
ATGGATGTATGATTGGATGGATGTATATATGTGTGGATGTATGGATTGATGGATGTATGTATGGATGGAGGTGTGGATGGATGGATTTTTGGATGCATGGGTGCATGACTGTTTGGACTTAAGAATGTATGGATGAATGCATGTATGGATGTATGGATGTATGAACGTATGGATGAACGGATGTACGGATATACGGATGTATGGATGCATGGATGGACGGATGGATGTATGGATGTATGGATGTATGGATTTATGGATGTGTGTATGTATGGATGTACCAATGTATGGATGTACGAATTTATGTATGTACGGATGTATGGATGTATGGATGTATGTATGTATGGATGTACCAATGTATGGATTTACGAATTCATGTATGTACGGATGTATGGATGTTTGGATGTATATCTGTATGGATGTATGAATGGATGGATGCATCTGTGGATGTATGTATGGATGGCTGCATGCATGGACGTATTTATGGATGCATTTACGGATGTGTCTGTGGATGCATGTATGGATGAGTGTATGGGAGTTCGCAT
>NW_016916192.1:0-15234 GCF_001483705.2 Eufriesea mexicana | reverse complement strand
GCTATAGAATCTGCCCGGAAAAATCAATTTTATTTTTATTTTCTACTAATATCATGGTGAGCTGACTCCATTGTATACGCAAGGAGGAAGAATCCTATTGGCCTACTACAGCCATTGCAATGCTATAAAATCTGACTCGAAAATACAATTTTATTGACATTTTCGACATATGTCGTGGTGAGCTAACTTTCTTGCTTGGATACGGAGGAAGGACACTATTGGCCTGCTATGGCCATTGCAATGCTATAGAATTTGCATGGAAAATTCAATTTCATTGACATTTTCGAGTAATATCGTGTTGAGCTAGCTGTCTTGCATAAATAAGGAGGAAAGATTCCATTGGCGTGCTATAGCCATTGCAATGCTATAGAATCTGCCTGGAAGATTCAATTTTATTGACATTTTCGACTAATATCGTGGTGTGCTAATTTCCTTGGGTAAATAAGGAGGAAGGATTCTATTTGCGTGGTATAGCCATTGCAATGCTATATAATCAGGCTGGAAAATTCAATTTTACTGTCATTTTCGACTAATATCGTGGTGAGGTAACCTTCTTGCATAAATAAGGAGGGAAGATTCAATTGGCGTGCTATAGCCATTACAATTCTATTGAATCTGCCTGGAAAATTCAATGTTATTTACATTTTCGACTAATATCGTGTTGAGCTAATCTTCTTGCATAAATAAAGGGGAAAAATCCTATTGGCGTATTATAGCAATTGCACTGCAATATAATTGGGCAGGAAAATTCAATTTTATAGACATTTTCCGCCAATATCGTGGTGAGTTAGCTTTCTTGCTTAGGTAAGCAGGATGGACGATATTGGCGTTCTATGGCCATTGCAACGCTATAGAATCTGCATGGAAAATCCAATTCTATTGACATTTTCGACGAATATCGTGGTAAGCAAGCTGTCCTGCATAAATAAGGAGGAAAGATACCATTGGCGTGCTATAGCCATTGCCATGGTATAGAATCTGCCTGCAAAATTCAATTTTATAGACATTTTCCGCTAATATCGTGGTGAGCTAACTTTCTTGCTTAGATAATACGGAAGGACCCTATTGGCGTGCTATGGCCTATGCAACGCTATAGAATCTGCATGGAAAATCCAATTCTATTGACATTTTCGACTAATATCGTGGCAAGCAAGCTGTCTTGCATAAATAAGGAGGAATGATTACAATTCCGTGCTATAGCCATTGCAATGCTATTGGATCTGCCTGGAAAATTCAACTTTATTGACATTTTCGACTAATATCGCGGTGAAGCAACTTTCTAGCATAAATAAGGAGGACAGATTCTATTGCCGTGCTATAGCCATTGAATTGAAATCGGATCTCGTTGGAAAATTCAATTTTACTGACAGTTTCGACTAATATCGAAGTGAGCTTGCTTTCTTTCATAAATAAGGAGGAAAGATTCTATTGTCGTGCTATAGCCTTTGCAATGCTATAGAATCAGGCTGGAAAATTCAATTTTATTGACATTTTCCACTAATATCGTTGTGAGCTGACCTCTCTTGCATAAATCAGGAGGAAAGATTCTATTGGCATGCTATAGCCATTGCAGTGCTATGCAATCTGCCTCCAAAATAAAATTTTGTTGACATGTTCGGCTAATTTCGTGGTGAGCTTACTTTCATCGATAAATAAGGAGGAAAGATTATATTGGCGTGCTATAGCCATTGCTGTGATATAGAATCTGACTGGAATATTTAATTTTGTTGACATTTTCTACTAATATCTTGATGAGCTTTCTTTGTTGCACAAATAAGGTGGGAGGATTCTATTGGCGTGCTATAGCCATTGCAATGCTATAGAATCTGCACCGAAAATTCATTTTAATTGAAAATTTCGACTAATATCGTAGTGTGGTAACCTTATTGCATAAATAAGGAGGAAGGATTCTATTGGCGCGCTATAGACATTCCAATGCAATACAATCTGTCAGAGAAATTTAACTTTATTGACATTTTCGACTAGTATCGCGGTGCCCTAACTTGCATGCATAAATATGGAGGAAAGATTCTATTGTCGTGCTATGACCGTTGCAATGCAATAGAAACTGGCTGGAAAATTAAATTTTATTTACATTTTCCATTAATATCGTGATGAGCCAACTTTCTTGCACAAATATGGAGGAGAGATTCTATTGTCGTGCTATGGCCGTTGCTATGCTATAGAAACTGGCTGGAAAATTGAATTTTATAGACATTTTCCATTAACATCGTGATGAGCTAACTTTCTTGCATAAATATGGTGGAAAGATTCTATTCGCGTGCTGTAGCCAATGCAGTGATATAGGATCTGGCTCAAATATTCAATTTTGTTGACATTTTCGGCCAATATTGTGGTGAGCTATCTTTCTTGCATAAATAAGGAGGAAGGATTCTATTGGCGTGCTATAGAAATTGCAGTTCTACAGGATCTGTCTGGAAAATTCAGTTTTATTTACATATTCCACTAATATCATTGTGAGCCGACTTTCTTGCATAAATATGGAGCAAAGATTCTATTGGCGCGCAATTGCGATTTCAATGCTATAGAATATTGCTCGGAAATTCAATTTTATTGACATTTTCGAATAATATCGTGGAGACCGATCTTTCTTGCATAAATATGGAGGAAAGATTCTAATGGCGTGCCATAGCCACTGCAATGATATAGAATCTGGCTGGAAAATTAAATTTTATTGACATTTTCTATTAATATCGTGATGGGCCATCTTTCTTGCATAGATAGGGAGGAAAGATTCTATTGGCGTGCTGTAGCCATTGCAATGCTATAGAATCTGGCTGGAAAATTCAATTTTATTTACATTTTCGGCTAATATCGCGGTGAGCTTACTTTCTTTTATGAATATGTTCGAAAGATTCTATTGGCGTGCTAGAGCCATTACAATGCTATAGAATCTGGCTGGAAAACTCAATTTTATTGACAATTTCGAATAATATCGCGGTGGCCGATCTTTCTTGCATAAATATGGAGGAAGGATTTTATTGGTGTGCTATGACCATTTCAGTGCTGCCGAATCTGGCTGGAAAATTATTTTTTATTTACATTTTCGTCTAATACCTTGGTGAGATTACTTTCTTGTTTAAATAAGGAGGAAATATTCTATTGGCGTGATATAGCCCAAGCAATGCAATAGAATATGGCAGGAAAATTCAATTTTATTGACATTTTCGACTAATATCATGTTGAACTGACTTTCCTGCATAAATAAGGAGGAAATATACTATTGGCGTCCTATAGCCATAGCAATGCAATAGAATATGGCAGGAAAATTCAATTTTATTGACATTTTCGACTAATATCATGCTGAAATGACTTTCTTGCATAAATAAGGAGGAAAGTTTCAATTGGCGCGCTATAGATATTGCAATGCAATACAATCTGTCTGAAAAATTTAATTTTATTTACATTTTCCACTAGTTTCGCGGTGCCCTATCTTTCATGCATAAATATGGATGAAGCATTCTATTGGTACGCTGTACCCATTGCAGTGCTGCACAATTTGGGTGGAAAATTTAATTTTATTGACATTTTCGACTAATGTCGTCGTGAGCTGACGTCCTTGCATAAATAAGGAGGAAGGATCCTATTGGCGTGCTATAGCCGTTGCTATGCTATAGAATCTGGCTGGAAAATTTAATTTTATTGACATTTTGGACTTATATCGTGGTGAGCTTACTTTGTGGCATATATAAGGAGGAAGGATCCTATTGGCGTGCTATAGCCGTTGCATTGTGCTGCCGAATCTGGCTGGAAAATTTAATTTTATTGACATTTTGGACTTATATCGTGGTGAGCTTACTTTGTGGCATATATAAGGAGGAAGGATCCTATTGGCGTGCTATAGCCGTTGCATTGTGCTGCCGAATCTGGCTGGAAAATTTAATTTTATTGACATTTTGGACTTATATCGTGGTGAGCTTACTTTGTGGCATATATAAGGAGGAAGGATCCTATTGGCGTGCTATAGCCGTTGCATTGTGCTGCCGAATCTGGCTGGAAAATTTAATTTTATTGACATTTTGGACTTATATCGTGGTGAGCTTACTTTGTGGCATATATAAGGAGGAAGGATCCTATTGGCGTGCTATAGCCGTTGCATTGTGCTGCCGAATCTGGCTGGAAAATTTAATTTTATTGACATTTTGGACTTATATCGTGGTGAGCTTACTTTGTGGCATATATAAGGAGGAAGGATCCTATTGGCGTGCTATAGCCGTTGCATTGTGCTGCCGAATCTGGCTGGAAAATTTAATTTTATTGACATTTTGGACTTATATCGTGGTGAGCTTACTTTGTGGCATATATAAGGAGGAAGGATCCTATTGGCGTGCTATAGCCGTTGCATTGTGCTGCCGAATCTGGCTGGAAAATTTAATTTTATTGACATTTTGGACTTATATCGTGGTGAGCTTACTTTGTGGCATATATAAGGAGGAAGGATCCTATTGGCGTGCTATAGCCGTTGCATTGTGCTGCCGAATCTGGCTGGAAAATTTAATTTTATTGACATTTTGGACTTATATCGTGGTGAGCTTACTTTGTGGCATATATAAGGAGGAAGGATCCTATTGGCGTGCTATAGCCGTTGCATTGTGCTGCCGAATCTGGCTGGAAAATTTAATTTTATTGACATTTTGGACTTATATCGTGGTGAGCTTACTTTGTGGCATATATAAGGAGGAAGGATCCTATTGGCGTGCTATAGCCGTTGCATTGTGCTGCCGAATCTGGCTGGAAAATTTAATTTTATTGACATTTTGGACTTATATCGTGGTGAGCTTACTTTGTGGCATATATAAGGAGGAAGGATCCTATTGGCGTGCTATAGCCGTTGCATTGTGCTGCCGAATCTGGCTGGAAAATTTAATTTTATTGACATTTTGGACTTATATCGTGGTGAGCTTACTTTGTGGCATATATAAGGAGGAAGGATCCTATTGGCGTGCTATAGCCGTTGCATTGTGCTGCCGAATCTGGCTGGAAAATTTAATTTTATTGACATTTTGGACTTATATCGTGGTGAGCTTACTTTGTGGCATATATAAGGAGGAAGGATCCTATTGGCGTGCTATAGCCGTTGCATTGTGCTGCCGAATCTGGCTGGAAAATTTAATTTTATTGACATTTTGGACTTATATCGTGGTGAGCTTACTTTGTGGCATATATAAGGAGGAAGGATCCTATTGGCGTGCTATAGCCGTTGCATTGTGCTGCCGAATCTGGCTGGAAAATTTAATTTTATTGACATTTTGGACTTATATCGTGGTGAGCTTACTTTGTGGCATATATAAGGAGGAAGGATCCTATTGGCGTGCTATAGCCGTTGCATTGTGCTGCCGAATCTGGCTGGAAAATTTAATTTTATTGACATTTTGGACTTATATCGTGGTGAGCTTACTTTGTGGCATATATAAGGAGGAAGGATCCTATTGGCGTGCTATAGCCGTTGCATTGTGCTGCCGAATCTGGCTGGAAAATTTAATTTTATTGACATTTTGGACTTATATCGTGGTGAGCTTACTTTGTGGCATATATAAGGAGGAAGGATCCTATTGGCGTGCTATAGCCGTTGCATTGTGCTGCCGAATCTGGCTGGAAAATTTAATTTTATTGACATTTTGGACTTATATCGTGGTGAGCTTACTTTGTGGCATATATAAGGAGGAAGGATCCTATTGGCGTGCTATAGCCGTTGCATTGTGCTGCCGAATCTGGCTGGAAAATTTAATTTTATTGACATTTTGGACTTATATCGTGGTGAGCTTACTTTGTGGCATATATAAGGAGGAAGGATCCTATTGGCGTGCTATAGCCGTTGCATTGTGCTGCCGAATCTGGCTGGAAAATTTAATTTTATTGACATTTTGGACTTATATCGTGGTGAGCTTACTTTGTGGCATATATAAGGAGGAAGGATCCTATTGGCGTGCTATAGCCGTTGCATTGTGCTGCCGAATCTGGCTGGAAAATTTAATTTTATTGACATTTTGGACTTATATCGTGGTGAGCTTACTTTGTGGCATATATAAGGAGGAAGGATCCTATTGGCGTGCTATAGCCGTTGCATTGTGCTGCCGAATCTGGCTGGAAAATTTAATTTTATTGACATTTTGGACTTATATCGTGGTGAGCTTACTTTGTGGCATATATAAGGAGGAAGGATCCTATTGGCGTGCTATAGCCGTTGCATTGTGCTGCCGAATCTGGCTGGAAAATTTAATTTTATTGACATTTTGGACTTATATCGTGGTGAGCTTACTTTGTGGCATATATAAGGAGGAAGGATCCTATTGGCGTGCTATAGCCGTTGCATTGTGCTGCCGAATCTGGCTGGAAAATTTAATTTTATTGACATTTTGGACTTATATCGTGGTGAGCTTACTTTGTGGCATATATAAGGAGGAAGGATCCTATTGGCGTGCTATAGCCGTTGCATTGTGCTGCCGAATCTGGCTGGAAAATTTAATTTTATTGACATTTTGGACTTATATCGTGGTGAGCTTACTTTGTGGCATATATAAGGAGGAAGGATCCTATTGGCGTGCTATAGCCGTTGCATTGTGCTGCCGAATCTGGCTGGAAAATTTAATTTTATTGACATTTTGGACTTATATCGTGGTGAGCTTACTTTGTGGCATATATAAGGAGGAAGGATCCTATTGGCGTGCTATAGCCGTTGCATTGTGCTGCCGAATCTGGCTGGAAAATTTAATTTTATTGACATTTTGGACTTATATCGTGGTGAGCTTACTTTGTGGCATATATAAGGAGGAAGGATCCTATTGGCGTGCTATAGCCGTTGCATTGTGCTGCCGAATCTGGCTGGAAAATTTAATTTTATTGACATTTTGGACTTATATCGTGGTGAGCTTACTTTGTGGCATATATAAGGAGGAAGGATCCTATTGGCGTGCTATAGCCGTTGCATTGTGCTGCCGAATCTGGCTGGAAAATTTAATTTTATTGACATTTTGGACTTATATCGTGGTGAGCTTACTTTGTGGCATATATAAGGAGGAAGGATCCTATTGGCGTGCTATAGCCGTTGCATTGTGCTGCCGAATCTGGCTGGAAAATTTAATTTTATTGACATTTTGGACTTATATCGTGGTGAGCTTACTTTGTGGCATATATAAGGAGGAAGGATCCTATTGGCGTGCTATAGCCGTTGCATTGTGCTGCCGAATCTGGCTGGAAAATTTAATTTTATTGACATTTTGGACTTATATCGTGGTGAGCTTACTTTGTGGCATATATAAGGAGGAAGGATCCTATTGGCGTGCTATAGCCGTTGCATTGTGCTGCCGAATCTGGCTGGAAAATTTAATTTTATTGACATTTTGGACTTATATCGTGGTGAGCTTACTTTGTGGCATATATAAGGAGGAAGGATCCTATTGGCGTGCTATAGCCGTTGCATTGTGCTGCCGAATCTGGCTGGAAAATTTAATTTTATTGACATTTTGGACTTATATCGTGGTGAGCTAACCTTCATCGATAAAAAGGGAGGAAAGATTCTATTAGCTTGCTATAGCCATTGCAGTGCTATAATTGGAAGGATTTTATAGGCGTGATATAGCCCTTGCAATTCTATAGAATCTGCCTCGAAAATTCCATTTTATTGACATTTTCGGCTCATACCGCGGTGAGCTTACTTTCTTGGAAATATAAGGAGGAAGGATTCTATTGGCGTGCTATAGCCATTGCAATGCTGTAGAATATGGCTCGAAAATTCAATGTTATTAACATTTCCCACTAATATCGGTGTGAGCTAACATCCTTGCATAAATAAGGAGGACAGATTCTATTGGCGTGCCATAGCCACTGCAGTGTTATAGAATATGGGTGGAAAATATAATTTTATTGACATTTTCTACCAATATCGTGGTGAGCTATCTTTTTTGCATAAATAAGAAGCAAAAATTCCATTGGCGTGCTATTGCCATTGCAGTGCTATAGTATTTGACTTTAAAATATAATTTTATTATCATTTTTGACTAATAACGGGGTGAGATAACGTTCTTGCCTAAATAAGGAGGAAATATTCTTTTGACATGCTACAGCCATTGCAGTGCTACAGTATCTGGCGGGAAAATATAATTTTATTAACATTTTCGACTAATATCGGTGTGAGCTAACTTTCTTGCCTAAATAAGGAGGAAAGATTCTTTTGGCATGCTGTAGCCATTACAATGCTAAAGTATCTGGCTGGAAAATCCAATTTTAGTAACTTTTTCATCTAATATCGTGGTGAGCTTGCTTTCTTGCAAAAACAAGGAGGAAGATTTCTATTGGCGTGCTATAGCCATTGCAATGCTATAGAATCTGGCTGGAAAATATAATTTCATTGACATTTTCGACAAATATCGTGGTGAGCTATCTTTATTGCATAAATAAGGTGGAAGGATTTTATAGGCGTGATATAGCCCTTGCAATTCTATAGAATCTGCCTCGAAAATTCCATTTTATTGACATTTTCGGCTCATACCGCGGTGAGCTTACTTTCTTGGAAATATAAGGAGGAAGGATTCTATTGGCGTGCTATAGCCATTGCAATGCTGTAGAATATGGCTCGAAAATTCAATGTTATTAACATTTCCCACTAATATCGGTGTGAGCTAACATCCTTGCATAAATAAGGAGGACAGATTCTATTGGCGTGCTATAGCCACTGCAGTGATATAGAATATGGGTGGAAAATATAATTTTATTGACATTTTCTACCAATATCGTGGTGAGCTATCTTTTTTGCATAAATAAGAAGCAAAAATTCCATTGGCGTGCTATAGCCATTGCAGTGCTATAGTATTTGACTTTAAAATATAATTTTATTATCATTTTTGACTAATAACGGGGTGAGATAACGTTCTTGCCTAAATAAGGAGGAAATATTCTTTTGGCGTGCTATAGCCATAGCAATGCAATAGAATATGGCAGGAAAATTTAATTCTATTGACATTTTGCACTAGTATCGCGGTGCCCTAACGTTCATGCATAAATATGGAGGAAACATTCTATTGGTACGCTGTACCCATCGCAGTGCTATAGTATCTGGCTGGAAAATTAAATTTTATTGACATTTTCGACCAATATCGTCGTGAGCTGACGTGCTTGCATAAATAAGGAGGAAAGATTCTATTGGCCTGCTATAGACATCGCAATTTTATAGTATCTGGATGGAAAATTCAATTTTATTGACATTTTCGACTGATATCGTGGTGATCTAACTTTCTTGTATATGAAAGTAGGAAAGATGCTACTGGCGAGCTATAGCCATTGCAGTGCGATGGAATCTGGGTGGAAAATTGTCTTTTATTTACATTTTCGGCTAATATCGCGGTGAGCTTACTTTCTTGAATAAATAAGGAGGAAGGATCCTATTGGCGTGCTATAGCCATTGCAATGTTGCAGAATCTGGCTCGAAAATTCAATTTCATTGACACTTTCAGCTCATATCGCGGTGAGCTTACTTTCTTGGAAATGTAATGAGGAAGGAATCTATTGGTGTGCTATAGCTATTGCAATACTGTAGAAAATGGCTGGGAAATTCAATTTTCTGACATTTTCGAATAATATCGTGAGGACCTATCTTTCTTGCATAAATATGGAGGAAAGATTCTATTGGCGTGCTATGGGCATTGCAATACTATAGTACCTGACTGCAAAATTCAATTTTATTTACATTTTCTACTAATATCTTGATGAGCTTACTTTGTTGCACAAATAAGGTGGAAGGACTTTATTGACGTGCTATAGCCATGGCAATGCTATAGAATCTGTCTCGAAAATTCGATTTAATTGACATCTTCGACTAACATCGTGGTGAGGTAGCTTTCTTGCATAAATAAGGAGGGAAGATCCTATTGGCCAACTATAGCCATTGTAATTCTATAGTATCTGGATGGAAAATTCAATTTTATTAACATTTTCTGCTAATATCGTGGTGAGCTTACTTTCTTGCATAAATAAGGAGGAAGGATACTATCGGCGTGCTACAGCCATTGCAATGCTTCAGAATCTGCCACGAAAATTCAATTTCATTAACATTTTCGACTAATATCATGATGAGACAAATTTCTTGTTCAAATAAGGAGGAAATATTTTAATGGCGTGCTATAGCCATAGCAATGCAATACAATCTGGCTGAAAAATTTAATTTTATTGACATTTTCGACTAGAATCGCTGTGCCCTAATTTGCATGCATAAATGTGGAGGAGAGATACTATTGTTGTGCTATGGCCGTTGCAATGCTATAGAAACTGGCTGGAAAATTAAATTTTATTGCCATTTTCCATTAACATCGTGATGAGCTAACTTTCTTGCATAAATATGTAGGAAAGATTCTATTCGCGTGCTGTAGCCAATGCAGTGATATAGGATCCGGCTCGAATATTCAATTTTGTTGACATTTTCGTCCAATATTGTGGTGATATTACTTTCTTGCATAAATAAGGGGGAAGGATTCTATTGGCGTGCTATAGAAATTGCAGTTCTATAGAATCTGTCTGGAAAATTCAGTTTTATTTACATATTCCACTAATATCATTGTGAGCCGACTTTCTTGCATAAATATGCAGCAAAGATTCTATTGGCGCGCAATTGCCATTTCAATGCTATAGAATATTGCTGGGGTATTCAATTTTATTGACATTTTCGAATAATATCGTGGCGACCGATCTTTCTTGCATACATATGGAGGAAAGATCCTATTGGCGTGCTATAGCCATTGCAGTGCTACAGAAACTGGCTGGAAAATTCAATTTTATTTGCATTTTCGTCTAATATTGCGGTGAGCTTACTTTCATGTATGAATATGGTCGAAAGATTCTATTGGCGTGCTATAGGCATTACAGTGCTATAGAATCTGGCTGGAAAATTTAATTTTATGGACATTTTCGACCAATATCTTCGTGAGCTGACGTGCTTGCATAAATAAGGAGGAATGATTCTATTGGCCAGCTATAGCCATTGCAATTTTATAGTATCTGGATTAAAAATTCAATTTTATTGACATTTTGGACTTATATCGTGGTGAGCTGCCATCCATGCATAAATAAGGAGGAAAGATTCTATTGGCATGCTATAGCCATTGCAAAGCTATACAATCTGCCTCCAAAATTCAATTTTGTTGACATCATCGACTAATATCGTAGTGTGGAAACCTTCTTACATAAATAAGGAGGAAAGTTTCTATTGGCGCGCTGTCGCCGCTGCAATACTGTAGAATATGGACGGAATATTCAATCTTACTGACATTTTCGACTAATATCGTGGTGATCAAACGTTCTTGTACATGTAAGTAGGAAAGAAGCTACTGGTGAGCTATAGCCATTGCAGTGCTATAGAATCTGGGTGGAAAAGTGAATTTTATTTACATTTTCGGCTAATATCGTGGTGAGCTTACTTTCTTGAATAAATAAGGAGGAAGGATCCTATTGGCGTGCTATAGCCATTGCAATGTTGCAGAATCTGGCTCGAAAATTCAATTTCATTGACACTTTCGTCTCATATCGCGGTGAGCTTACTTTCTTGGAAATATAATGAGGAAGGATTCTATTGGTGTGCTATAGCTATTGCAATACTGTAGAATTGGCTGGGAAATTCAATATTATTGACATTTTCGAATAATATCGTGGGGACCTAACTTTCTTGCATAAATATGGAGGAAAGATTCTTTTGGCGTGCTGTGGCCATTGCAGTACTATAGTACCTGACTGCAAAATTCAATTTTATTGACATTTTCGTCTAATATCGAGGTAACCTTTCTTTCATCGATAAATAAGGAGGAAAGATTATATTGGCGTTCTATAGCCATTGCAGTGATATAGAATCTGCCTGGAATATTTAATTTTGTCAACATTTTCTACTAATATCTTGATGAGCTTACTTTGTTGCACAAATAAGGTGGGAGGATTCTATTGTCGTGCTATGGCCGTTGCAATGCTATAGAAACTGGCTGGAAAATTAAATTTTATTGACATTTTCCATTAATATCGTGATGAGCTAACTTTCTGTCATAAATAAGGAGGAAAGATTCTGTTGGCGTGCTATAGCCATAGCAATGTTGTGGAATATGGCTCGAAAATTCAATTTCATTGATATTTTCGTCTCATATCGCGGTGAGCTGACCTCTCTTGCATAAATCAGGAGCATAGATTACATTGGCGCGTAATAGCCATTGCAATGCTATAGAAAATGGCTGGGAAATTCAATATTTGTGAAATTTTCGAATAATATCGTGGGGACCTCACTTTCTTGCATAAATATGGAGGAAAGTTTCTATTGGCGTGCTATGGCCATTGCAATGCTATGCTACCTGACTGCAAAATTAAATTTTATAGACATGTTCGGCTTATATTGTGGTGAGCTTACTGTCATCGATAAATAAGGAGGAAAGGTTATATTGGCGTGTTATAGCCATTCCAGTGATATAGAATCTGCCTGGAACATTTAATTTTGTTGACATTTTCTACTAAAATCGTGGTGCGCTATCTTCGTAGCATGAGTAATGAGGAAAGATTCCATTTGCGTGCTATACACGTCACAGTGCTATAGAATCTGGCTGCAAAATATAATTATATTGACAGTTTCGACTAGTATCGGTGTGAGCTAACTTTCTTGCATAAATAAGAAGGAAAAATTCTATTGGTGTGCCATTGCCATGCAATGATATAGGTTCTGGCTGGAAAATTCAATTTTATTCACATTTTCGGCTAATATCATGGTGAGCTAACCTCCTTGCATAAATAAGGAGGAAAGATTCTATTGGCGTGCAATAGTCATTGCAATGCTATAGGATCTGCATGGGAAATTCAATTTTACTCACATTTTCGAATAGTATCGTGGTGAGGTAACTTTTTTGCATAAATATGGAGGAATGATTCCATTTACGTGCTATAGCCATTGTATTGATGTAGAATCTGGCTGGAAAATCCAATTTTATTGACATTTTCGAATAATATCGTGGCGAGCTGACTTTCTTGCGTAAATAAGGAGGAAAGATTCTATTGGCGTGCTATAGCCATTGCAATGCTATAGAATCTGTCTGGAAATTTCAATTTATTCACATATACGTCATTTGTCGTGGTGAGCTAACATTCTTGCATAAATGAGGAGGACAGATTCTATTGGCGTGCTATAGCCATTGTAATGCTATAGAATCTGGCAGGAAAATCCAATTTAATTAACATTTTCTTCCAATATCGTGGCGAGCTAACGTTCTTGCATAAATAAGGAGGCAAAATTCCGTTGGCGTGCTATAGCCGTTGCAGTGCTATAGTATCTGAATGGAAAATATTATTTTATTAACATTTTCGACTAATATCGGGGTGAGCTAACTTTCTTGCCTAAATAAGGAGGAGAGATACTTTTGGCATGCTATAGCCATTGCAATGCTAAAGTATCTGGCTGGAAAATCCAATTTTATTAACATTCTCTTCTATTATCGCGGTGAGCTGACCTTCCTGCATAAATAAGGAGGAAAGATTCTATTGGCGTGCTATAGCCATTGCAATGCTGAAGTATCCGCCTGGAAAATCCAATTTTATTGACATTATCTTCCAATATCTTGCTGAGCTAACTTTTTTGCATAAATAAGGAAGCAAGAAACTATTGGCGCGCTATAGCCATTGCAATGCTATAGAATCTGGCTGGAAAATATAATTTTATTGATATTTTCTACCAATATCGTGGTGAGCTATCTTTTTTGCATAAATAAGAAGCAAAAATTCCATTGGCGTGCTATAGCCATTTCAGTGCCATAGTGTTTGAATTTAAAATATAATTTTATTAACATTTTTTACTAATATTGGGGTGAGATAACGTTCTTGCCTAAATAAGGTGGAAAGATTCTTTTGGCATGCTACAGCCATTACAATGCTAAAGTATCTGGCTGGAAAATCCAATTTTAGTAACTTTTTCATGTAATATCGTGGTGAGCTAGCTTTCCTGCAAAAACAAGGAGGAAGATTTCTATTGGCGTGCTATTGCCATTGCAATGCTATAGAATCTGGATGGAAAATTCATTTTTATTGACATTTTCGAATAATATCGTTGTGAGCTAGCTTTCTTGCATAAATAAGGTGGAAAGATTCTATTAGCGTGCTATAGCCATTGCAATGCTATAGAATCTGGCAGGAAGATTCAATTTTATTGACATTTTCGAATAATATCGTGGTAAGCTAGCTTTCTTGCATATATAAGGAGGAAAGATTCTATTGGCGTGATATAGCCATTGCAATGCTATAGAATCAGTTTGGGAGATTCAATTTTATTCACATTTTCGACTAATGTCGTGGTGAGCTAACTTACCTGCATAAATAAGGTGGAAAAATTGCATTGGCTTGCTTTAGCCATTGCAGTGCTATAGTATCTGGCTGGAAAATATAATTTTATTAACATTTTCGACTAATATCGGGATAAGCTAACTTTCTTGCCTAAATAAGGAAGTGAGATTCTTTTGGCATGCTATAGCCATTGCAGTGCTGAAGTATCTGGCTGGAAAATCCAATTTTATTAACATTCTCTTCTATTATCGCGGTGAGCTGACCTTCCTGCATAAATAAGGAGGAAAGATTCCATTGGCGTGCTATAGCCATTGCAATGCTGAAGTATCCGCCTGGAAAATCCAATTTTATTGACATTATCTTCCAATATCTTGCTGAGCTAACTTTTTTGCATAAATAAGGAAGCAAGAAACTATTGGCGCGCTATAGCCATTGCAATGCTATAGAATCTGTCTGGAAATTTCAATTTATTCACATATACGTCATTTGTCGTGGTGAGCTAGCTTTCTTGCGTAAATAAGGAGGAAAAATTCCATTGGCGTGCTGTAGCCACTGCAGTGCTACAGAATCTGGCAGGAAAATATAATATAATTATATTGACAAGTTCGACTAATATCGTTGTGAGCTGACCTTCCTGCATAAATATGGAGGGAAGGTACTATTGGCGTGCTATAGCCATTGCAATGCTATGGAATCTGGAAGGGTGATTCCATTTTAATGATATTTTCGACTAATATCGTGGTGAGCTAACTTTCTTGCATAAATGAGGAGGCACAATTCCGTTGGCGTGCTGTATACGTCGCAGTGCTATAGAATCTGACTGGAAAGTACAATTTAATTGACGTTTTCGAATAATATCGGGGCGAGATGTCTTTCTTACATAAATAAGGAGGAAAGATTCTATTGGCGTGCTATAGCCATTGCAAT
>NW_016916191.1:0-514 GCF_001483705.2 Eufriesea mexicana | reverse complement strand
TTTCCAGCCAGATTCTGCAGCATTGCAATGGTTATAGCTGGCCAATATAATCTTTCCACCTTGTGTATGCAAGAGAGTTAGCTCATCGCGATAAGAGTTGAAAATGTCGATAAAATTGAATTTTCAAGCCAGATACTGCAGCATTGCAATGGTTATAGCACTCCGAACGGATCTTTCCTGCTTACCTATGCAAGGAAGTCGGCTCACCACGATATTTGTCGAAAATTGTCGAAAATGTCAAAAAAATTGAATTTTCCTGCAAGATTCTATAGCATTGCAATGGTTAATGCTTTCCAACACAACCTTTCCGCCCTATTTACGCAAGAAGGATAACTCACCACGATATTAGTTGAAAATGTCCATAAAATCATAACTGCCAGGAACATTCCATATCATTTCAATGGATATAGCACGCCAAAAGGATCTTTCCTCCATACTTATGCAAGGAAACTAGCTAACCACGATATTAGTCCAAAATGTAAATAAAATTGAATGTGCCAGGCACATTCTATAT
>NW_016916190.1:0-1532 GCF_001483705.2 Eufriesea mexicana | reverse complement strand
GCGCTAAATCTCGGTCAGGTTAACTTGGACTTTCGCGCTATACACTGCTGTGCGGAGTATTCCTGTGCTGTCTTGCGCTTGGTTAGGTTAGGTTCGGTTTGGATATCTCCGACCTTTTTTCTTATAACTCCAATGCCGTGGATTTTTGCTCACTACTATGATCTGGTACAGTCTGCTTGTCTCTTTGGAGGGCAGCAGTATGGCCTCGGCATGTCAGGCTGAGCTAGGCTACGTTTGGATATGTTACGTTTGACTAAGTTAGGATAAGCTATTCTGACATTTAGGTAAGGTTTGTAAGGTTAGGTAAGGTTTGGTTACGTTAGGGGCGCTAAATCTCGGTCAGGTTAACTTGGACTTTCGCGCTATACACTGCTGTGCGGAGTATTCCTGTGCTGTGCTGTGCTCTACTATATTATGCTTAGCCCAGGGAATGCCAGCAATATTGGCTTCGGCACGGTAGGTTGTGTTAGGTTTCGTTTCGTCAGTTTAAGTTGGGCTAATTTCGGTAACGATATCTTTGACTTTCGTGTTAAACACTGTTTTTCGGTGGGTGTCTGTGACCGATTGCGCTCTACTACATTCTGACCGACTTTGGGGAGGCGAGCAATAGTGGCCGCGGAATGTTACGTTGAGGTAGGCTACGTTTGGTTATGTTATGTTATCTTGGGTTAGTCCTGGATAAATATGACTTTTGTACTATACACTGCGATTCTATGGAATTCTGCTCCATACTGTCCCCTAGAAAATTCGGTTCGACTCTGTGCAGGCCAGCAATAGTGCCCGGGGTACGTTAGGTTGTCTTACATTACGTTTGGTTACGATAACTTTGGATATATTAGGATAGGTTTGCTTTGACTTTTGTGCTGTACACTGCTATTCGGTGGACTTCTGCTCTCCAGCATACTCTAGCATGTTCTGCTCGGATCTGTGGTTACCAGCGATAGTGTTCCCGGCACGTTGGGTCGAGTTATGCTACGTTCGGTTATGTTACGCACGGCGAGGTTAGGATGGTATAGTTCAGGCATGTGAGGACTGCTATCCACCGACTTCCGCGCTCCACTGCGTTCTAATATTCTCCGCTTGGTTCTGGGGAGGACTGCAAAAGTGGTCTCGACACGTAATTATGATCCAAGTTACGCTCGGTTAGGTTGGGCAAAGCTAAGTTTGGTTAGGATACATTTAACTTTTGTGCTGTACACTGTTGTTCGGTGATCTTCTGCCCCCCACGGTGCCTTAGTGTGCGCTGCTTGGCACTGTGTTGGCCAGCGGCAGTGGTCCCGGGACGTTAGGTTGAGTTATGTTACGTTTGGTAGGGTTGCGATTTTTAGGTTAGGAGAGGATAGTTTCAACTTTAGTACTACAGTCAGCTATTAGGAGGATTTCTGCACCCTGCGGGGTTCCAATATTTTCAGCTTGGCCCCGGGAAGGCTAGCAGTGGCGGTCCCGGAACGTAAGGTTCAGTTATGCTGCGTTTGGTTATGTTACGATTGGCCAGGTTAGGAGAGGATAGCTTTGACTTTAATACCATAGTC
>NW_016916189.1:13114-19789 GCF_001483705.2 Eufriesea mexicana | reverse complement strand
TAGCAATGCAATGGCTATAACACGCTAATAGAACCTTTCCTCCTTACTTATGCACGATAGTTACCTCACAACGATATTAGTAGAAAATGATATTAAGATGTATTTTCCAGACGGATTCTATTGCATTGCAATGGCTATAGCACGCCAATAGAATCTTTCCTCCTAATTTAAGCAAGAAAGATAGTTCACCACTATCTTAGTCGAAAATGTCTGTAAAATTGAATTTTCCAGACTGATTTAATAGCTCTGCAGTGGCTATAGCGCGCCAATAAAATCCTCGCTCCTTATTTATGCAAGAAAATTTGCTCGCCATGATATTTGTCGAAAATGTCAATAAAATTGAATTTTCCAGCAAGATTCTAAAACATTGCAATGGCTATAGCACGCCAATGTAATCATTCCTCCTTATTTAGGCAAGACAGTTAGCTCACCACGATATTAGTCGAAAATATCAAAAAAATTGAATTTTCCAGGAAGATTCTATAGCATTGCAATAGCTACAGCACACCAATAGAATCTTTCCTCCTTATTTATGTAAGAAAATTACCCCACCACGGTATTAGTCGAAAATGACAATAAAATTGAATTTTCCATCCAGATCCTATAGCAATGCAATGGCTACAACACGTGAATGGAATCTTTCCTCCTTATTTATGCAAGACAGTTAGCTCACCACGATATTAGTCGCAAACGTCTACAAAATTGAATTTTCCAGACAGATTCTATAGCATTGCAATGGCTATAGCACGCCAATAGAATCTTTTCTTCTTATCTAAGCAAGAAAGTTAGCTCACCACGACATAAGTCGAAAATATCAATAAAATTGGATTTTCCAGACGGATTCTATAGCTCTGCAATGGCTATAGCACGCCAGTAGGATCTTTCCTCCTTATTTATGCGAGAGAGTTAGCTCACCACGATATTAGTCGAAAAGGATAATATAATTGACTTTTCCAGCCAGATTCTATAGCATTTGATTGGCTACAGCATGCCGATAGAAACATTCCTCCTTATTTATGCAAGAAATTTAGCTCACACTGATATAAGTCGTAAATGTCGATAAAATTAAATTCCCCAGCCTGATTCTATAGCACTGTAATGGCTGTAGCACGCCATTAGACTCTGTCCTCCGTATTTATGCAAGAAAGTAACCTCACCACGATATTAGTCGAAAATTATTAAATAAAAATGTGCTTTCCAGCCATATCCTGTAGCAATGCAATGGCTACAGCACGTGAAAAGAATATTTTCTCCTTATTTATGCACGAAAGTTAGCTCACCACGATATTAGTAGAAAATGTCAATGAAATTGAATACTCCAGCCAGCTTCTAAGCCATTGCAATAGCTACAGCACTCCAATGGACCCTTTCCTCATTATTTATGCAAGACAGCTGGCTCACCACGATATTAGTCGAAAATGTCTTTAAAATTGAATTTTCCCGACAGATTCTAGACCATTGCCATTGCTATGGTACGCCAATAGAATCCTTCCTCCTTATCTAAGCAAGAAAGTTAGCTCACCACGATATTAGTCGAAAATGTCTTTAAAATTGAATTTTCCCGACAGATTCTAGACCATTGCCATTGCTATGGTACGCCAATAGAATCCTTCCTCCTTATCTAAGCAAGAAAGTTAGCTCACCACGATATTAGTCGAAAATGTCTTTAAAATTGAATTTTCCCGACAGATTCTAGACCATTGCCATTGCTATGGTACGCCAATAGAATCCTTCCTCCTTATCTAAGCAAGAAAGTTAGCTCACCACGATATTAGTCGAAAATGTCTTTAAAATTGAATTTTCCCGACAGATTCTAGACCATTGCCATTGCTATGGTACGCCAATAGAATCCTTCCTCCTTATCTAAGCAAGAAAGTTAGCTCACCACGATATTAGTCGAAAATGTCTTTAAAATTGAATTTTCCCGACAGATTCTAGACCATTGCCATTGCTATGGTACGCCAATAGAATCCTTCCTCCTTATCTAAGCAAGAAAGTTAGCTCACCACGATATTAGTCGAAAATGTCTTTAAAATTGAATTTTCCCGACAGATTCTAGACCATTGCCATTGCTATGGTACGCCAATAGAATCCTTCCTCCTTATCTAAGCAAGAAAGTTAGCTCACCACGATATTAGTCGAAAATGTCTTTAAAATTGAATTTTCCCGACAGATTCTAGACCATTGCCATTGCTATGGTACGCCAATAGAATCCTTCCTCCTTATCTAAGCAAGAAAGTTAGCTCACCACGATATTAGTCGAAAATGTCAATAAAATTGAATTTTCCAGTCAGATTCTATAGCATTGCAATAGCTACAGCACACCAATAGAATCTTTCCTCCTTATTTATGCAAGAAAATTACCCCACCACGCTATTAGTCGAAAATGACAATAAAATTGAATTTTCCATCCAGATCCTATAGCACTGCAATGGCTACAGCACGTCTATAGAATCTTTCCTCCTTATTTATGCAAGAAAATTAGCCCACCACGCTATCAGTCGAAAATGACAATAAAATTGAATTTTCCATCCAGATCCTATAGCACTGCAATGGCTACAGCACGTCTATAGAATCTTTCCTCCTTATTTATGCACGAAAGTTTGCTCTCCACGATATTAGTAGAAAATGTCAAAGGAATTGAATATTCCAGCCAGATTCTAATCCATTGCAATGGCTACAGCACGCCAGTAGAACCTTTCCTCCATATTTATGAACGAAAGTTAGCTCACCACGATATTAGTAGAAAATGATATTAAGCTCTATTTTCCATTCGGATTCTATAGCTCCGCAATGGCTATAGCACGCCAATAGGATCATTCCTCCTTATTTATGCAAGAAAATTATCTCATCACGAAATTAGTCGAAAACGTCAATAAAATTGAATTTTCCTGCCACATTTTATAGTATTTCAATAGCTCTAGCACACCGACAGAGTCTTTCCTAGTAAATATAGAAGAAAGTTAGCTCACCACGATATTAGTTGAAAATATCAACAAAATTAAATTTTCCGGCCAGAACATATAGCAATGCAATGGCTATAACACGCTAATAGAACCTTTCCTCCTTACTTACGCACGATAGTTAGCTCACCACGATATTAGTAGAAAATGATATTAAGATGTATTTTCCAGACGAATTCTATTGCATTGCAATGGTTATAGCACGCCAATAGAATCTTTCCTCCTCATTTAAGCAAGAAAGATATTTCACCACTATATTAGTCGAAAATGTCTGTAAAATTGAATTTTCCAGCCTGATTTAATAGCTCTGCAGTGGCTATAGCGCGCCAATAAAATCCTCGCTCCTTATTTATGAAAGAAAATTTGCTCGCCATGATATTTGTCGAAAATGTCTATAAAATTGAATTTTCCAGACAGATTCTATAGCATTGCAATGGCTATAGCACGCCAATAGAATCTTTTCTTCTTATCTAAGCAAGAAAGTTAGCTCACCACGACATAAGTCGAAAATATCAATAAAATTGGATTTTCCAGTCGGATTCTCGACGATTGCTGTGGCTATAGCGCGTCAATGGAATCTTTCCTCCTCATTTATGCAAGGAAGGTAGTTCACCACTATATTAGCCGAAAACGTCTATAAATTTGAATTTTCCAGCTAGATTCTATAGCTCTGCAATGGATATAGAAGGCCAATAGAATCCTGCCTCCTTACGTATGCAAGGGATTTAGCTCACCACCATTTATGACGAAAATGTCAATAAAATTGAATTCTCCAGGCGGATTCTATAGCTCTGCAATGGCTATTGCACGCCAATAGAATCTTTCCTCCTCATTTAAGCAAGAAAGTAAGTTCACCTCTATATTAGTCGAAAATGTCTGTAAAATTGAATTTTCCAGCCTGATTTAATAGCTCTTCAGTGGCTTTAGCGCGCCAGTAAAATCCTCCCTCCTTATTTATGCAAGATAATTTGCTCGCCATGATATTTGTCGAAAATGTCAATAAAATTGAATTTTCCAGCAAGATTCTAGAACATTGCAATGGCTATAGCACGCCAATGTAATCATTCCTCCTTATTTAGGCAAGACAGTTAGCTCACCACGATATCAGTCGAAAATATCAAAAAAATTGAATTTTCCAGGAAGATTCTATAGCATTGCAATAGCTACAGCACACCAATAGAATCTTTCCTCCTTATTTATGCAAGTAAATTACCCCACCACGGTATTAGTCGAAAATGACAATAAAATTGAATTTTCCATCCAGATCCTATAGCGATGCAATGGCAACAACACGTGAATGGCATCTTTCCTCCTTATTTATGCAAGACAGTTAGCTCACCACGATATTAGTCGCAAGCGTCTATAAAATTGAATTTTCCATTCGGGTTCTATAGCTCTGCAATGGCTATAGCACTCCAATAGAATCATTCCTCCTTATTTATGCAAGAAAATTATCTCATCACGAAATTAGTCGAAAACGTCAATAAAATTGAATTTTCCTGCCACATTTCATAGTATTTCAATAGCTGTAGCACACCGACAGCGTCTTTCCTAGTAAATATAGAAGAAAGTTAGCTCACCACGATATTAGTTGAAAATATCAACCAAATTATATTTTCCGGCCAGACCATATAGCAATGCAATGGCTATAATACACTAATAGAACCTTTCCTCCTTACTTATGCACGATAGTTAGCTCACCACGATATTAGTAGAAAATGATATTAAGGTGTATATTCCAGACGGATTCTATTGCATAGCAATGGCTATAGCACGCAAATAGAATCTTTCCTCCTCATTTAAGCAAGAAAGTTAGTTCACCACTATATTAGTCGAGAATGTCTGTAAAATTGAATTTTCCAGCCTGATTTAATAGCTCTGCAGTGGCAATAGCGCGCCAATAAAAGCCTCCCTCCTTATTTATGCATGAAAATTTGCTCGCCATGATATTAGCCGAAAATGTCAATAAAATTGAATTTTCCAGCATGATTCTAAAACATTGTAATGGCTATAGCACGCCAATGTAATCATTCCTCCTTATTTAGGCAAGACAGATAGCTCACCACGATATTAGTCGAAAATATCAAAAAAATTGTATTTTCCAGGAAGATTCTATAGCATTGCAATAGCTACAGCACACCAATAGTACCTTTCCTCCTTATTTATGCAAGAAAATTACCCCACCACGGTATTAGTCGAAAATGACAATAAAATTGAATTTTCCAGCATGATTCTAAAACATTGTAATGGCTATAGCACGCCAATGTAATCATTCCTCCTTATTTAGGCAAGACAGATAGCTCACCACGATATTAGTCGAAAATATCAAAAAAATTGTATTTTCCAGGAAGATTCTATAGCATTTGATTGGCTACAGCATGCCGATAGAACCATTCCTCCTTAATTATGCATGAAATTTAGCTCACAACGATATAAGTCGTAAATGTCGATAAAATTAAATACCCCAGCCTGATTCTATAGCACTGTAATGGCTGTAGCACGCCATTAGACTCTGTCCTCCGTATTTATACAAGAAAGTAACCTCACCACGATATTAGTCGAAAATTATTAAATAAAATTGTGCTTTCCAGCCATATCCTGTAGCAATGCAATGGCTACAGCACGTCACAAGAATATTTTCTCCTTATTTATGCACAAAAGTTAGCTCACCACGATATTAGTAGAAAATCTCAATGAAATTGAATACTCCAGCCAGCTTCTAAGCCATTGCAACAGCTACAGCACTCCAATGGACCCTTTCCTCATTATTTATGCAAGACAGCTGGCTCACCACAATATTAGTCGAAAATGTCTTTAAAATTGAATTTTCCAGACAGATTCTAGACCATTGCCATTGCTATGGTACGCCAATAGAATCCTTCCTCCTTATCTAAGCAAGAAAGTTAGCTCACCACGATATTAGTCTAAAATGTCAATAAGATTGAATTTTCCAGCCGGATTCAACAGCACTGCAATGGCTACAGCACGTCTATAGAATCTTTCCTCCTTATTTATGCACGAAAGTTAGCTCTCCACGATAGTAGTAGAAAATGTCAAAGGAATTGAATATTCCAGCCAGATTCTAAACCATTGCAATGGCTTCAGCACGCCAGTAGAACCTTTCCTCCTTATTTATGCACGAAAGTTAGCTCACCACGATATTAGTAGAAAATGATATTAAGTTCTATTTTCCATTCGGATTCTATAGCTCTGCAATGGCTATAGAACGCCAATAGAATCATTCCTCCTTATTTATGCAAGAAAATTATCTCATCACGAAATTAGTCGAAAACGTCAATAAAATTGAATTTTCCTGCCACATTTTATAGTATTTCAATAGCTGTAGCACACCGACTGAGTCTTTCCTAGTAAATATAGAAGAAAGTTAGCTCACCACGATATTAGTTGAAAATATCAACCAAATTAAATTTTCCGGCCAGACCATATAGCAATGCAATGGCTATAACACGCTAATAGAACCTTTCCTCCTTACTTATGCACGATAGTTAGCTCACCACGATGTTAGTAGAAATTGATATTAAGATGTATTTTCCAGACGGATTCTATTGCATTGCAATGGCTATAGCACGCCAATAGAATCTTTCCTCCTCATTTAAGCAAGAAAGATAGTTCACCACTATATTAGTCGAAAATGTCTGTAAAATTGAATTTTCCAGCCTGATTTAATAGCTCTGCAGTGGCTATAGCGCGC
>NW_016916189.1:0-13094 GCF_001483705.2 Eufriesea mexicana | reverse complement strand
CTCACCACGATATTAGTCGAAAATGACAATAAAATTGAATCTGCCAGGCACATACCATATCATTGCAATGGTTATAGCACGCCAAAAGTATCTTTCCTCCATACTTATGCAAGCAAGCTAGCTCACCACGATATTAGTCGAAAATGGCAATAAAATTGAGCTTTCCAACCAGATTCTGGAGCATTGCAATGGCAAAAGCACGCCAATAGAATCTTTTCTTCTTATCTAAGCAAGCAGTAAGCTCACCACGACATAAGTTGAAAATATCAATAAAATTGGATTTTCCAGACGGATTCTATAGCTCTGCAATGGCTATAGCACGCCAATAGGATCTTTCCTCCTTATTTATGCGAGAGAGTTAGCTCACCACGATATTAGTCGAAAAGGATAATATAATTGACTTTTCCAGCTGGATTCTATAGCATTTGATTGGCTAGAGCATGCCGATTGAACCATTCCTCCTTATTTATGCAAGAAATTTAGCTCACAACGATATAAGTCGTAAGTGTCGATAACATTAAATTCCCCAGCCTGATTCTATAGCACTGTAATGGCTGTAGCACGCCATTATACTCTGTCCTCCGTATTTATGCAAGAAAGTAACCTCACCACGATATTAGTCGAAAATTATTAAATTAAATTGTGCTTTCCAGCCATATCCTGTAGCAATGCAATGGCTACAGCACGTCAAAAGAATATTTTCTCCTTATTTATGCACGAAAGTTAGCTCACCACGATATTAGTAGAAAATGTCAATGCAATTGAATACTCCAGCCAGAGTCTAAGCCATTGCAATAGCTGCAGCACTCCAATGGACCCTTCCCTCATTGTTTATGCAAGACAGCTGGCTCACCACGATATTAGTCGAAAATGTCTTTAAAATTGAATTTTCCAGACAGATTCTATACCATTGCCATTGCTATGGTACGCCAATAGAATCCTTCCTCCTTATCTAAGCAAGAAAGTTAGCTCACCACGATATTAGTCTAAAATGTCAATAAGATTGAATTTTCCAGCCGGATTCTACAGCACTGCAATGGCTACAGCACGTCTATGGAATCTTTCCTCCTTATTTATGCACGAAAGTTATGTTGTTCACCACTATATTAGCCGAAAACGTCCATAAATTTGAATTTTCCAGCTCGATTCTATAGCTCTGCAATGGATATAGAAGGCCAATAGGATCCTGCCTCCTTACGTATGCAAGGGAGTTAGCTCACCACGATATATGACGAAAATGTCAATAAAATTGAATTCTCCAGGCGGATTCTATAGCTCTGCAATGGCTATAGCACGCCAATAGAATCTTTCCTCCTCATTTAAGCAAGAAAGATAGTTCACCTCTATATTAGTCGAAAATGTCTGTAAAATTGAATTTTCCAGCCTGATTTAATAGCTCTGCAGTGGCTACAGCGCGCCAATAAAATCCTCCCTCCTTATTTATGCAAGAAAATTATCTCGCCATGATATCAGTCGAAAATGTCAATAAAATTGAATTTTCCAGCAAGATTCTAAAACATTGCAATGGCTATAGCACGCCAATGTAATCGTTCCTCCTTATTTATGCAAGACAGTAAGCTCACCACGATATTAGTCGAAAATGTCAATAAAATTGAACTTTCCAGGAAGATTCTACAGCATTGCAATAGCTACAGCACACCAAAAGAATCTTTCCTCCTTATTTATGCAAGAAAATCTCCCCACCACGATATTTGTCGAAAATGTCAATAAAATTGAATTTTCCATCCAGATCCTATAGCAATGCAATGGCTACAACACGTGAATGGAATCTTTCCTCCTTATTTATGCAAGACAGCTCACCGCGATATTAGTCGCAAACGTCTATAAAATTGAATTTTCCAGGCAGATTCTGTAGCATTGCAATGGTTATAGCACACCAATAGAATCTTTCCTACATATCTAAGCAAGAAAGTTAGCTCACCACGACATTAGTCGAAAATATCATTAAAATTGGATTTACCAGACGGATTCTAGTGCTCTGCAATGGCTATAGCACGCCAATAGTATCTTTCCTCCTTATTTATGCGAGAGAGTTAGCTCACCACGATATTAGTCGAAAAGGATAATATAATTGATTTTTCCAGCCAGATTCTATAGCATTTGATTGGCTACAGCACGCCGATAGACCCATTCCTCCTTATTTATGAAAGAAATTTAGCTCAAAACGATATAAGTCGAAAATGTCGATAAAATTAAATTCCCCAGCCTGATTCTATAGCACTGGAATGGCTGTAGCACGCCAATAGACTCTGTCCTCCGTATTTATGCAAGAAAGTTACCTCACCACGATATTAGTTCTAAAATGTCAATAAATCTGAACCTTCCAGCCAGATCCTGTAGCAATGCAATGGCTACAGCACGTCTATAGAATCTTCCCTCCTCATTTATGCACGAAAGTTAGCTCACCACGACATTAGTTGAAAATGTCAATGAAACTGTATACTCCAGCCAGCTTCTAAGCCATTGCAATAGCTACAGCACGCAAATGGACCCTTCCCTCATTATTTATGCAAGACAGCTGGCTCTCCACGATATTTGTCGAAAATGTCATTAAAATAGATTTTTCCAGACAGATTCTACAGCATTGCCATTGCTATGGTACGCCAATAGGATATTTCCTCCTCATTTATGCAAGAAAGTTAGCTCGCAACGATATAAGTTGAAAGTGTCAATAAAGTTGAATTCTCCAGCCTGATTCTATAGCATTGCAATGGCTATAGCACGCCAATAGAATCTTTCCTCCTCATTTAAGCTAGAAAGTTAGTTCACCACTATATTAGTCGAAAACGTCTCTCACCGCTATATTAGTCGAAAATGTCTGTAAAATTGAATTTTCCAGCCTGATCTAATAGCTCTGCAGTGGCTATAGCGCGCCAATAAAATCCACCCTCCATATTTGTGCAAGAAAATTAGCTCGCCATGATATTAGTCGAAAATGTCAATAAAATTGAATTTTCCAGCAAGATTCTAAAACATTGCAATGGCTATAGCACGCCAATGTAATCATTCCTCCTTATTTATGAAAGACAGTTAGCTCACCACGATATTAGCCGAAAATGTCAATAAAATTGAATTTTCCAGGAAGATTCTATAGCATTGCAATAGCTACAGCACACCATAGAATCTTTCCTCCTTATTTATGCAAGAAAATAACCCCACCACGATATTAGTCGAAAATGACAATAAAATTGAATTTTCCATCCAGATTCTATAGCAATACAATGGTTACAACACGTGAATGGAATCTTTCCTCGTTATTTATGCAAGACAGTTAGCTCACCACGATATTAGTCGCAAATGTCAATACAATTGAATCTTCCAGGCAGATTCTATAGCATTACAGTGGCTATAGCACTCCAATAGAATCCTTCCTCCTTATCGAAGCAAGAAAGTTAGCTCATCACGATATTAGTCGAAAACGTCGATAAAATTGCATTTTCCAGCCGGATTCTATAGCTATGCAATGGCCATATCACGTCAATGGAATCTTTCCTCCGTATTTATGCGAGAGAGTTAGCTCACCACGATATTAGTCGAAAAGGATGATATAATTGAATTTTCCTGCCAGATTCTATAGCATTTGATTGGCTACAGCACGCCGATAGAACCATTCCTCCTTATTTTTGCAAGAAATTGAGCTCACAACGATATAAGTCGAAAATGTCGATGAAATTAAATTCCGCAGCCTGATTCTATAGCACTGGATTGGCTGCAGCACGCCAATAGACTCTGTCCTCCGTATTTTTGCAAGAAAGTTACCTCACCACGATATTAGTCGAAAATTTAAATATAATTGTGCTTTCCAGCCATATCCTGTAGCAATGGAATGGCTACAGCACGTCAATAGAATAATTTCTCCTCATTTATGCACGAAAGTTAGCTCACCACGATATTAGTAGAAAATGTCTATGAAATTGAATATTCCAGCCAGCGTCTAAACCATTGCAATTGCTATGGCACGTCAATGGAACAATGGAACCTTTCCTCCTTATTTATTCAGGACTGCTAGCTCACCGCGATATTAGTTGAAGATGTCAATGAAATTGAATACTCCAGCCAGCTTCTAAGCCATTGCAATACCTTCAGCACTCCAATGGACCCTTTCCTCATTATTTATGCAAGACAGCTGGCTCACCACGATATTAGTCGAAAATGTCATTAAAATTGAATTTTCCAGACAGATTCTAGAGCATTGCAATTGCTACAGTACGCCTATAGAATCCTTCCTCCTTACGTATTCAAGGGAGTTAGCTCACCACGATATATGTCGAAAATGTCAATAAAATTGCATTTTCCAGCCGGATTCTATAGCTATGCAATGGCTATATCACGTCAATGGAATCTTCCCTCCTTATTTATGCATGAAAGTTAGCTCACCACGATATTAGTAGAAAATGTCAATAGAATCGATTTATTCCAGGCCGATTCTATACCATTGCAATGTCTATAACGCTGCAATAGAATCCCTCCTCCTTATCTAACCAAGAAAGTTAGCTCATCACGATATTAGTCGAAAACGTCAATAAAATTGAATTTTCCTGCCGGATTCTATAGCTCAGCAATGGCTATAGCACGCCGATAGAATCATTACTCCATATTTGAGCACGAAAATTAGGTCACCACGATATTAGTCGAAAATGTCCATAAAATTGAATTTTCCAGCCGGATTCTAAGACATTGCGATGGCTATAGCACGCGAATAGAATCCTGCCTCCTTACGAATGCAAGGGAGTTAGCTCCCCACGATATATGTCGAAAATGTGAATAGAATTGTATTTTCCATCCAGATTCCATAGCATTGCAAAGCCTATAACACGCCAAGGGTATCTCACCGTCTTATTTATGCAAGACAGATAGCTCTCCATGATATTCGACGAAAATGTCAATAAAACTGAATTTTCCATGCAGATTCTAAAGCATTGCAATGGCTATAGCACGCCAATAGAATCCTGCCTCCTAACGTATGCAAGGGAGTTAGCTCACCACGATACATGGCGAAAATGTCAATAAAATTGAATTTTCCATCCGGATTCTATGGCATGGCAATGTCTATAGCGCTGCAATAGAATCCCTCCTCCTTATCTAACCAAGAAAGTTAGCTCATCACGATATTAGTCGAAAACGTCAATAAAATTGAATTTTCCAGCCGGATTCTATAGCTCTGCAATGGCTATTGCACGCCAATAGAATCATTACTCCATATTTGAGCAAGAAAATTTGCTCACCACGACATTAGTCGAAAATGTCACTAAAATTGGATTTTCCAGACGGATTCCATAGCTCTGCCATGGCTATAGCACGCCAATATGTCCTTCCTCCTTATTTATGCAAGAGAGATAGCTCACAACGATATTAGTCGTAAAGGATAATATAATTGATTTTTCCAGCCAGATTCTCTAGCAGTTGAATGGCTACAGCACGCCGATAGAATCAATCCTCCTTATTTATGCAAGAAATTAAGCTCACAACGATATAAGTCGATAATGTCAATAAAATTAAATTCCTCAGCCTGATTCTATAGCATTGCAATGGCTACAGCACGACAAGAGAAACATTTCTAGTTATCTAAGCAAGAAAGTTAGCTCACCACGACATTAGTCGAAAATGTCACTAAAATTGGATTTTCCAGACGGATTCCATAGCTCTGCCATGGCTATAGCACGCCAATATGTCCTTCCTCCTTATTTATGCAAGAGAGATAGCTCACAACGATATTAGTCGTAAAGGATAATATAATTGATTTTTCCAGCCAGATTCTCTAGCAGTTGAATGGCTACAGCACGCCGATAGAATCATTCCTCCTTATTTATGCAAGAAATTAAGCTCACAACGATATAAGTCGATAATGTCAATAAAATTAAATTCCTCAGCCTGAGTCTATAGCATTGCAATGGCTACAGCACGTCAATAGAATCTTTCCTCCTTATTTACGCACGAAAGTTAGCTCACCACGATATCAGTAGAATATGTTAATGAAATTGAGTACTCCAGCCAGCTTCTAAACAATTGCAATGGCTATAGCACGGCAATGGTCCCTTTCCTCCTTATTTATGCAAGACAGCTAGCTCACCACGATATTAGTCGAAAATGTCAACAAAATGGAATTTTTCAGGCAGACTCTGGAGCAGTGTTATGGCTATGGCACGCCAATAGTACGTTTCCTCCTTACTTAAGCAAGAGATTATGCTCTCCACGATATTAGTCGAAAATGACAATAAAATTGAGTATTCCAGACATATTCTAAAACATTGCATTGGCTATAGCACGCCAATGGAGCCATTCCTCCTTATCTAAACAAGAAAGTTAGCTCATCACGGTATTAGTCGAAAACGTCGATAAAATTGCATTTTCCAGCCGGATTCCATAGCTATGCAATAGCTATAGCACGTCAATAGAATATTTCCTCCTTATTTATGCATGAAAGTTAGCTCACCACGATATTAGTAGAAAATGTCAATAGAATCGATTTATTTCAGGCAGATTCTACAGCATTGCAATGGCTATGGCGCTGCAATAGAATCCCACCTCCTTATCTAACCAAGACAGTTAGCTCTCCATGATATTCGACGAAAATGTCAATAAAACTGAATTTTCCATGCAGATTCTATAGCATTGCAATGGCTATAGCACGCCAATAAAATCCTGCCTCCTTACGCATGCAAGGGAGTTAGCTCACCACGATATATGACGAAAATGTCAATAAAATTGAATTTTCCAGTCACATCCTGTAGTATTTCAATGGCTGTAGCACGCCGACAGAATCTTTCCGCCTAAATACGGAAGAAAGTTAGCTCACCACGATATTAGTTGAAAATGTCAATAAAATTAAATTTTCCGGCCAGACCCTAGAGCAATGCAATGGCTATAACACGCCAATAGAACCTTTCCTCCTTACCTATGCACGAAAGTTAGCTCACCACGATATTAGTAGAAAATGATATTAAGATGTATTTTCCAGGCGGATTCTATAGCACTGCAATGGCAATAGCACGCCGATTGAATATTTCCTCCTTATTTATGCAAGAAAATTACCCCACCACGATATTAGTCGAAAATGACAATAAAATTGAATTTTCCACCCAGATCCAATAGCAATGCAATGGCTACAACATGTCAATGGATTCTTTCCTCATTATTTATGCAAGACAGTTATCTCACCACGATATTAGTCGAAAACGTCAATAAAGTTGAATTTTCCAGGCAGATTCTACAGCATTGCAATGGCTATAGCACGCCTATAGAATCTTTCCTTCTGTTTTATGCAAGGGAGTTAGCTCACCACGATATATGTCGAAAATGTCAATGAAATTGCATTTTCCAGCCGGATTCTATAGCTCTCCAATGGCTATAGCACGTCAATAGAATCTTTCCACCTTATTTATGCACGAAAGCTAGCTCACCTGTCAATAGAATCTTTCCACCTTATTTATGCACGAAAGCTAGCGCACCACGATATTGGTCAAAAACGTCAATAAAATTGAATTTTCCATGCAGATTCTAGAGCATTGCCATGGCTATGGTACGCCAGTAGAATCTTTCCTCCTCATTTATGCAAGAAAGTTAGCTCACGACGATATTAGTCGCAAATGTCAATAAAATTGAATCTTCCATGCAGATTCTATAGCATTACAGTGGCTATAGCACTCCAATAGAATCCTTCCTCCTTAGCTAAGCAAGAAAATTAGCTCATCACGATATTAGTCGAAAACGTCGATAAAATTGCATTTTCCAGCCGGATTCTATAGCTATGCAATGGCTATAGCACGTCAATAGAATCTTTCCTCCTTATTTTTGCATGAAAGGTAGCTCACCACAATATTAGTAGAAAATGTCAATAGAATCGATTTATTCCAGGCAGATTCTATAGCATTGCAATGGCTATAGCGCTGCAATAGAATCATTCCTCCTTATATAACCAAGAAAGTAATGTCATCACGATATTAGTCGAAAACGTCAATAAAATTGAATTGTCCAGCCACATCCTATAGTATTTCAATGGCTGCAGCACGCCGACAGAATCTTTTCTTCTAAATATGGAAGAAAGTAAGCTCACCACGATATTAGTCGAAAATGTCAATAAAATTAAATATTCGAGCCAGACCCTATAGCAATGCAATTGCTATAGCACGCCAATAGAACATTTCCTCCTTACGAATGCAAGGGAGTTAGCTCACCACGATATATGTCGAAAATGTCAATAGAATTGAATTTTCCATGCAGATTCTATGGCATTGCAATGGCTATAGCATGCCAACAGAATACTGCCTCCTTACGTATGCAAGGGAGTTAGCTCACCACGATATATGACGAAAATGTCAATAACATTGAATTTTCCATTTGGATTCTGTAGCTCTGCAATGGCTATAGCACGCCAATAGAATCATTCCTCCTTATTTATGCAAGAAAATTAGCTCATCACGAAATTAGTCGAAAATGTCAATAAAATTGAATTTTCCTGCCATATTATATAGTATTTCAATGGCTGTAGCACGCCGACAGAATCTTTCCCATAAATATGGAAGAAAGATAGCTCACCACGATATTAGTTGAAAATGTCGATAAAATTAAGTTTTCCGGCCAGACCCTACAGCAATGCAACGGCTACATCACGTCAATGGAATCTTTCCTCATTATATATGCAAGACAACTATTGCTTCTTAAGCTTCTCGGCGCCTATGCGCAGCTTTGCCGTACCTGGTCCGTTTCGGATATAGCGGCAGACGTTGGGTGCGAATTTATATCGACACAAACCAAGAAAATGAACAGGTCCAACCAGCGGAGGAAGTCAACCCGCGCAGGACCCTAGTAGGCTTAAGGAGATCGCCCGGGGAGATACCCGTATTGGCGCATTTCTCTTTGGGCCACTTCAGGTCTGGCATGGATACGAGATCCAACCGAAAGTCTCCATGGCCCATTGCCACTCCCTCTTTCGCGTCGAGTGGCATGCACATAGTGCAAGGGGCGGTACCCACTGGACCCCAAGGGCACCAACGAGGAGGCGAGGTAAGTGGACTTGCCGGACAGGGCCCTACAACTTCACCGAAGTCTCCCGCACTGCGCAGCTCGGCTTTGCAGCTATAGGGATCATCAGTTCCATCGTGGTTTCTGGCGGACACCTTACACCAGAACCCTCCCCAGCTTCTGCCCTCATATATGCAAGACAGTTAGCTCACCACGATATTAGTCGGAAACGTCTATAAAATTGAATTTTCCAGGCAGATTCTATAGCATTGCAATGGCTATAGAACGCCAATAGGATCATTCCAACTTATCTAAGCAAGAAAGTTAGCTCACCACGACATTAGTCGAAAATGTCAATAAAATTGGATTTTCCAGACGGATTCTATAGCTCTGCAATGGCTATAGCACGCCAATAGGATCTTCCCTCTTTATTTGTGCAAGAGGGTAAGCTCTCCACGATATTAGCCAAAAATGACAACAGAATTGAATTTTCCAGCCACATTGTATAGCACTTCAAATGCTATAGCACGCCGATAGTATCTTTTCTCCTTATTTATGCAAGAAAGTTAGCTCATAACGGTATAAGTCGAAAATGTCAATAAATCAGAATTTTCCATCCAGATCCTATAGCTATGCAATGGCTACAACACGTCAATGGAATCCTTCCTGCTTACTTATGCACGAAAGTTGGCTCACCACGACATTAGTCGAAAATGTCTATGAAATTGAATATTCCTGCCAGCTTGTAAACCATTGCAATGGCTATAGCACGCCAATGGAACCATTCCTCCTTATTTATGCAAGGCAGCTAGCTCACCAAGATATTAGTCGAAAATGTCAATAAAATAGAATTTTCCAGGCAGATTCTGGACGATTGCTGTGGCTATAGCGCGCCAATAGTATCTCTCCTCCTCATTTATGCAAGGAAGATAGTTCACCAATTTATTAGCCGAAAACGTCTATAAAATTGAATTTTACAGCTCGATTCTATAGCTCTGCAATGGATATAGCAGGCGAGTAGAATCCTTTCTCCTTATCTAAGCAGGAAAGTTAGCTCATCACGATATCAGTCGAAAACGTCAATAAAATTGAATAGTCCAGTCAGATTCTATAGCAGTTGAATGGCTACAGCACGCCGATAGAATCCTTCCTCCTTATTTATGCAAGAAATTGAACTCACAACGATATAAGTCGAAAATGTCAATAAAATTAAATTCCCAGCCTGATTCTATAGCATTGCAATGGCTACAGCACGTCAATGGACCCTTCGCTCCTTATTTATGCAAGACAGCTAGCTCGCCACGATATTAGTCGAAAATGCCAATAAAATTTAATTTTCCAGGCAGATTCTAGAGCAGTGTTATGGCTATAGCACGCCAATAGAATCCTTCCTCCTCATTTATGCGAGAAAGTTAGTGCACCACTATATTAGTAGAAAATGACAATGAAATTGAATATTCCAGCCAGTTTCAAAACTATTGCAATGCCTATAGCACGCCAATGGAGCCTTTCCTCCTTATTAAAGCAAGACAGCTAGCTCACGAGCGTATAAGTCGAAAATGTCAATAAATTAGAATTTTCCGGGCAGATTCTCGACGATTGTTGCGGCTATAGCGCGTCAATAGAATCATTCCTCCACATTTATGCAAGGAAGATAGTTCACCACTATATAAGCCGAAAACGTCTATAAATTTGAATTTTCCAGCTTGATTCTATAGCTCTGCAGTGGATATGGCAGGCCAATGGAATCCTGCCACCTTACGTATGCAACGGAGTTAGCTCACCACGATATATGACGAAAATGTCAATAAAATTGAATTTTCCATTCGGATTCTACTGCTCTGCGTTGGCTATAGCACGCCAATAGAATCATTCCTCTTATTTATGCCAGAAAATTAGCTCATCACGAAATTAGACGAAAATGTCAATAAAATTGAATTTTCCTGCCAAATGCTATAGTATTTCAATGGCTGCAGCACGCCGACAGAATCTTTCCTCCTTATTTATGCAAGAAAATTACCCCACCACGATATTAGTCGAAAATGACAATAAAATTGAATTTTCCGGCCAGGCCCTATAGCAATGCAATGGCTATAGCACGCCAATAGAACCATTCCTCCTTACTTATGCACGAAAGTTAGCTCACCACGATATTAGTAGAAAATGATATTAAGACGTATTTTCCAGACGGATTCTATAGCACTGCAATGGCAATAGCTCGCCTATAGAATATTTCCTCCTTATTTATGCAAGAAAGTTAGCTCACAACGATATAAGTCAAAAGTGTCAATAAAATTGAATTCTCCAGCCTGATTCAATAGCATAGCAATGGCTGTAGCACGCCAATAGAAACTGCCCTCCTTATTTATGCAAGAAAAGTACCCCACCACGATATTAGTCGAAAAAGACAATAAAATTGAATTTTCCAACCAGACCCAATAGCAATGCAATGGCTACAACACGTCAATGGATTTTTTCCTCATTATCTAAGCAAGAAAGTTAGCTCATCACGATATTAGTCGAAAACGTCGATAAAATTGCATTTTCCAGCCGGATTCTACAGCTATGCAATGGCTATAGCACGTCAATAGAATCTTTCCTCCTTATTTACTAGCAAGAAAGATAGCTCACCACGACATTATTCGAAAATTTCACTGAAATTGGATTATCCAGACGGATTCCATAGCTCTGCCATGGCTATAGCACGCCAATAGTATCTTTCCTCCTTATTTATGCAAGAGAGACAGCTCACCACGATATTAGTCGAAAAGGATAATATAATCGATATTTCCAGCCAGATTCTATAGCAGTTGAATGGCAACAGCACGCCGATAGAATCATTCCTCCTTATTTATGCAAGAAATTAAGCTCACAACGATATAAGTCGATAATGTCAATATAATTAAGTTTCCCAGCCTGATTCTATAGCATTGCAATGGCTACAGCACGTCAATTTCAATTGAATCGTTCCTCCTTATTTATGCCAGAAAATTCGCTTATCACGAAATTAGTCGAAAATGACAATAAAATTGAATTTTCCTGCCATATTATATAGTATTTCAATGGCTGTAGCACGCCGACAGAATCTTTCCCATAAAAATGGAAGAAAGATAGCTCACCACGATATTAGTTGAAAATGACGATAAAATTAAGTTTTCCGACCAGACCCTACAGCAATGCAACGGCTACATCACGTCAATGGAATCTTTCCTCATTATATATGCAAGACAACTATTGTTTCTTAAGCTTCTCGGCGCCTATGCGCAGCTTTGCCGTACCTGGACCATTTCGGATATAGCGGCAGATGTTGGGTGCGAATTTATATCGACACAAATTTCACAACGATATTAGTCACAAACGTCTATAAAATTGTATTTTCCAGGCAGATTCTATAGCATTGCAATGGCTATAGCACGCCAATAGGATCATTTCTAGTTATCTAAGCAAGAAAGATAGCTCACCACGACATTATTCGAAAATTTCACTGAAATTGGATTATCCAGACGGATTCCATAGCTCTGCCATGGCTATAGCACGCCAATAGTATCTTTCCTCCTTATTTATGCAAGAGAGACAGCTCACCACGATATTAGTCGAAAAGGATAATATAATCGATATTTCCAGCCAGATTCTATAGCAGTTGAATGGCAACAGCACGCCGATAGAATCATTCCTCCTTATTTATGCAAGAAATTAAGCTCACAACGATATAAGTCGATAATGTCAATATAATTAAGTTCCCCAGCCTGATTCTATAGCATTGCAATGGCTACAGCACGTCAATTGAATCTTTCCTCCTTATTTATGCACGAAAGTTAGCTCACCACGATATCAGTAGAATATGTCAATGAAATTGAGTACTCCAGCCAGCTTCTAAACAATTGCAATGGCTATAGCACGCCAATGGACCCTTTCCACCTTATATATGCAAGACAGCTAGCTCACCACGATATTAGTCGAAAATGTCAACAAAATTTAATTTTCCAGGCAGATTCTGGAGCAGTGTTATGGCTATAGCACGCCAATAGAATCCTTCCTCCTCATTTATACCAGAAAATTCGCTTATCACGAAATTAGTCGAAAATGTCAATAAAATTGAATTTTCCTGCCAT
>NW_016916188.1:0-585 GCF_001483705.2 Eufriesea mexicana | reverse complement strand
ATAGGATGATTTTGACTCTTGTGCTATACACTGCTGTTCGGTGGACTTCCGCGCTGTACATTGCAATATGTTCTGCTTGGCTCTGTGATGGCCAGGGATTCCGGTCGCGGCACGCTAGGTTGAGATAGATTACGTTTGGTGAGGTTAGGTTGTTTTGGGTTTGGTTAGGGCAGCTTTGCCTTATGTGCTCAATACTGATATCATATGGACTTCCGAGCACTGCTGTGCTCTGTCATATTCTGCGTGTCTCTTAGGAAGCGAGCAGCAGTGGTCGGGGCACGTCAGGTTCAGTTAGGTTGTGTTCGGTTATACTAAGCTTCGATGGATTAAGATATGTCAGCTATGACTTTTGTGTCATACTCTGCTATTGTGCGGATTTCTACACTCTACGTTGCTCTTCAATAATCTGCCCGACTATGGGGAGACCAGCAATAGTATATCTTCAATAATCTGCCCGACTATGGGGAGACCAGCAATAGTAGTCTGGGCCCGTTAGTTTCAGTTTGGTTACGTTTGGTTTATTATGGGTATGTTCTACATTCCTGGTATACACTACTATTCAGAGGATTTTTACGCTCTACTGTG
>NW_016916187.1:0-349 GCF_001483705.2 Eufriesea mexicana | reverse complement strand
GGTAAGACGTGGCGCCGTGCTTCGGGGACGAGCTCCGCTCGCGCGGTACCCGTGACCGCCGCGCACACCGGAGCGATGCCCGGTCACGACATGAAGAAGGGCGGCGACAAGCAGGGCCCCATCCTTAAGCGGCCGTCATCGCGGTTTTGGTACCCGAGGGCTGGACTCTCTCTTGAGCGGAGGCCATTTCCGCTGCAAGAGAAAAGATATATCCCGCTGACATAGGGATCGAGGACTTGCGCCCACGGCGGGCCGCTTCCGGCTGCTTCATGCTGGAGATCGTTGGAGCCGAGGGCGCAAAGCGTGTCGCCGCACTCGCCGGGCGAATGAGCGAAGCCTTGGAGAGATC
>NW_016916186.1:0-1262 GCF_001483705.2 Eufriesea mexicana | reverse complement strand
CCGTACATCCACCCATCCACACACCCATCCATCCATACAGGCACCCATCAATACATCCATCGATCCACACATCTAGCCATCCATACATCCATACATATATACATTCATACATAAATAAATCCGTATATCCATACGTTCCTGCATACATACATTCACACAATCATACATCCATAAATCCGTCCAACCTTACAACCATCCATCCTTACATACATCCATACTTTCGTACATCCGTCCATTCACACCTCAATCCATCCATACATCCATCCGTCCATACAGCAATCCACCCATACAGCCATCCATCCATACATACATCCATCCATCCATTCATCCATCAAACCATACATCCATCCATTCGTACATCTGCCCATCCATAGATCCGCCCATCCATACATCCATCGATCCATAAACATATCTGTTCAAACACCCATCCACGTATAGATGCATATATCCACGCGACCATACACCCATTAAACCGTCCTTTGGTACTTCCATCATTCGATACAGCCATCCATCCATACATACATACATATATAAATCCATACATCCATACATCGGTACATTCGTCCATCCGTACCTCAATCCATCCACACTTCCGCCCATCCATACAGCCATCCATCCATCCATGCATCCATACACACATCAATACACAGATCCATACATACACGCGTACATTCATCCATACATACCTCCATACATACATTCTTGCATACATACATACATACATCCATGCATACATCCTTACATCCACCATCCATATATCCATAAATCCATCTATTCGTACTTCCATCCATCGATACATCCATCCATCCATACATTCATGCATCCGTACATCTGTACAACAGTACATCCGTCCAACCATATACTCCTGCAATCGACACATACATCCATCCATACATCCATCCATCCCTACACCTACATATCCATACATCCATACATCCATACATATATACATCCATGCATCCATACATCCGCACATCCGTCCATCCATTCCTCAATACATCCATACATCCATCCATCCATACATGCACCCATCCATACTTCCATCGAACCATACATCCACCCATCCATACAAGCACCCATCCATACATCCATCGATCCACACATCTATCCATACATACATCCATACACCCATACATACGTACATCCATACTTCCACGCATCCATACATCCATAAATCCGTCCAAACATACAGCCATAAGTCCATACATACATCCATACGTACATTCGTCCATCCATACCTCAATCCATCCACACTTCCAACC
>NW_016916185.1:0-2001 GCF_001483705.2 Eufriesea mexicana | reverse complement strand
AAGATGCTTTTTGAGTGCTATTGCCTTTGCAATGATATAGATTGTGGCTGGAAAATACAATTTTTATGACATTTTCGACTTATAACGTGGTGAGCTAACTTTCATGCATAAACAAGGAGGAAAGATTCTATTGGCGGGCTGTGGCCATTGCAATGCTTTAGAATGCGACTGGAAAGTTCAATTTTATTGCCATTTTCGACTAATATCGTGGTGAGCTAACTTTCTTGCATAAATAAGTAGTACAGATGCTTTTTGAGTGCTATAGCCATTGCAATGGTATAGAATGTGGCTGGAAAATACAATTTTGTTGACATTTTCGACTAATATCGTGGTGAGCGAACTTCCTTTCGTAAGTAAGGATGAAACTTTCTGTTGGCGTGCTCTAGTCATTGCAAAGCTATAGTGTCTAGCTGGAAAATCCAATTTTAATGTCGTTTTCGGCTACTATCGCTGTGAGTTAGCTTTCTTGCATAAATAAGGAGGGAAGGTTCTATTGGCGTGCTATAGGCATTGCAAAGCTATAGAAACATCCTGGAAAATTCAATTTTATTGACATTTTCGACTGATATCGTGGTGAGATAACTTCCTTGCGTATGTAAGGAGGAAAGATACTTTTTGAGTGCTTTAGCCATTGCAATGACAAAGAATGTGGCTGGAAAATACAATTTTGTTGACATATTCGACTAATAACGTGGTGAGCTAACTTCCTTGCGTAAGTAAGAAGGAAAGATGCTTTTTGAGTGCTATAGCCACTACAATGATTTAGATTGTGGCTGGAAAATGCAATTTTATTGACATTTTCGACTAATATCGTTGTGAGTGAACTTGCTCGCATAAATAAGGAGGAATGATTCTGTTGGCGTACTATAGGCATTGCAATGATGTAGAATCTGGAAGGAAAGTTCAATTTTATTGACATTTTCGAATAATATCGAGGTGAGCTAGCTTCCTTGCATAAGTAAGGGGGAAAGATGCTTTTTGAGTGCTATTGCCATTGCAATGATATAGATTGTGGCTGGAAAATGCAATTTTATTGACATTTTCGAATAATATCGAGGTGAGCTGGCTTCCTTGCATAAGTAAGGGGGAAAGATGCTTTTTGAGTGCTATAGCCATTGCAATGATTTAGATTGTGGCTGGAAAATGCAATTTTATTGACATTTTCGACATATATCCTGGTGAGCTAACTTCCCCGCGTAAGTAAGCAGGAAAGATCCTCTTGGCGTTGTATAGCCATTGCAATGCTCTAGAATATGGCAGAAAAATCCAATTTTATTGACATTTTCGGCTAATATCGCTGTGAGTTAACTTTCATGCATAAATAAGAAGGAAAGGTTCTATTGGCGTGCTGTAGGCATTTCAAAGCTGTAGAATCTTCCTGGAAAATTCAATTTTATAGATTTTTTCGACTGATATCGTGGTGAGCTAACTTCCTTGCGTAAGTAAGGAGGAAAGATGCTTTTTGAGTGCTATAGCCATTGCAATGATATAGAATGTGGCTGGAAAATACAATTTTGTTGACATCTTCGACCAATATCGTGGTGGGCTAACTTCCTTGCGTAAGTAAGGAGGAAAGATAATTTTTGAGTGCTATAGCCATTGCAGTGATATAGAATGTGGCTGGAAAATACAATTTTGTTGACATTTTCGACTTATTTTCGACTAATATCTTTGTGAGCTATCTTCCATGCATGGGTAAAGAGGAAAGATATTTTTGCCGTGCTATAGCCATCGCAATGCTATAGAATCTGCCTGGCAAACTCAATTTTATTGACAATTACGACTAATATCGTTGTGAGTTAACTTTCATGCATAAATAAGGAGGAAAGGTTCTATTGGCGTGCTATAGGCATTTCAAAGCTATAGAATCTTCCTGGAAAATTCAATTTTATAGATTTTTTCGACTGATATCGTAGTGAGCTAACTTCCTTGCGTATATAAGGAGGAAAGATACATTTTGAGTGCTTTACCCATTGCAATGATATAGAATGTGGCTGGAAA
>NW_016916184.1:0-984 GCF_001483705.2 Eufriesea mexicana | reverse complement strand
TCTATTGGCACGCTATAGCCATTGCAGTGTTAAAGAATCTGGCTGGAAAACACAATTTTATTGGCATTTTCGACTAATATCGCGGTGAGCTTACTTTCTCTTATGAATATGGACGAAAGAGTCTATTGGCGAGCTATAGACATTGCAATGCTATAGAACCTGCGTGGAAAATTCCATTTTATTAATATTTTCGTCTAATATGGTGGCGACCTAACTTTGTTGGATAAATAAGGAGGAAAGATACTATTGGCGTGCAATAGCCATTGCAATGCTATAGAGTCTGCCTCGAAAATTCAATTTCATTGACATTTTCGACTAATATCGTGGTGAGGTAACTTCCTTGCACAAATAAGTAGGAAAGATCCTATTGGCCAGCTATTGCCATTGCAATTCTGAAGTATCTTGACGGAAAATTCAATTTTATTGACATTTTCGACAAATACCGTGTTGAGCTGAAATCCTTGAATAAACGGGGAGGAAAGGTTCTGTTGGCATGCTATAGCCATTGCAGTGTTATAGAATCTGGCATGAAGATCCAATTTGATTGATATTTTCGACTAATATCGTGGTGAGCTAACATTCTTGCATAAATAAGGAAGTAAGATTCTATTGTCGTGCTATAGCTTTTGCAATTCTATAGAGTCTGTCTGGAAAATTCAATTGTATTAACATTTTCGATTAATATCGTGGTGAGCTGTCTTTCTTGATTAAACAAGGAGGATACAAGGAGGAAAGATACTATTGGAGTGCTAAAGCCATTGCAATGCTATAGAATCTGGCTCGAAAACTCTACTTCATTGACATTTTCGACTAATATCGGGGTGTGCTAACCTTCCTGCGTAAATAAGGGAGAAAGATTCTATTGCCGCGCTTTAGCTACTGCAATGCTATATAATCTGGCTAGAAAATTCAATCTTACTTACATTTTCGACTAATATCGCGGTGAGCTTTGTTTCTTGCATAAATAAGGAGGGTGGATTCTAT
>NW_016916183.1:0-963 GCF_001483705.2 Eufriesea mexicana | reverse complement strand
AGAGGCGTTATATATCACAAAAGTCAGTGCTACCCCATCCTAACCCAACCAATCGTAACATGGGCATAGGTAATCTATCTCAAAGTAACGTTCCGAGACCGCTATTGCTGGCCGCCACAGAGCGAGGCAGCACACACTAGAGCACTGTATAGCGCAGGAAACCACCGAACTACAGTGTACACCGCGTAAGTCGCAGCTATCCAAACGCAACCCAGACTCACGTAACATAACCATACGTAGCCTAACTCAATCTACCGTGCCGAAACCACAATTACTGGCCTCAACATATGCGAGCAGATTATAGTAGAGCAGTGTAGTGCGCAGAAATCTTCCGAATAGCAGTGGATAGCATAAAAGTCCAAGCTATCCTATCCTAACCAAACCAAACGCAACATAATCAAACGTAACATAACTCAGACGAACGTACCGAGACCGACACTGCAGCCCTTCCCATAGCCAAGCAGAATATGCCAGAGCAAACTAGAGCGCTGAAAACCTCCGGAAGCAGTGAATAGCACAAAAGTCGAAGTTGCTTATCTTAACCAAACCTAACATTACCAATCGTAACCCAACTCAACATAACGTGTCGAGGCCACTATTGTTATCCTCCCAGAGCCAAGCATAACATACTAGAGCACTCTGGAGCGCAGAAATACCCCGAATGGCAGTGTACAGCGCATATGTCAAAGCCACCCTATTCTAATTTATACAACCATAACATAACCAAACGTAACACAGCTAAACCTAACGTAACGCGACAACTATTGCTGGCCTCCCCAGAGTTGAGCTGAACATACTAGAGGAGTGTAGTGCGCAGAAATAAATGGAATCGCAGTGTAGAGCGCAAAAGTCTTTGCTATCCAAACCGAAACCAAGTTAACATGGCCTTACCAAACGTAGCTCACGCCCATGTAACGTGCCGCGAGCACTGCTTCCGGCATCCCCTGAGCCATGCAGATTATG
>NW_016916182.1:0-23358 GCF_001483705.2 Eufriesea mexicana | reverse complement strand
CCTAACACGATGAGACCACTATTGCTGTCCTCCACAAAGTCAAGAAGAATGCACTAGAGCACCACAGAGCGCAGAAATCCACCGAATAACAGTGTACAGTACGAAAGTCTGAGCTATCCTAAACAAGCTTAAACTAACCTAACCAAACCAAACGTAACCAAGCACTACGTAACATTCCACGACCACTACTGCTCGCCTCCCCTCAATCGTGCAGACTACGGTAGAGCAATGTAGAGCGCAGATATCCACCGAATAGCAGTTTATAAGCACAAAAGTCAACGGAATCGTAACCGTGCCATCCTATCCAACCTAACGAAACGTAACGTTAGTCAACCTAACGTGCCAAGGCCACTATTACTGGCCACCAAAGAGGAAGGCAGAACATATTACAGCACATGAGATCGCAGAAATTCACCGAATAGCGGTGTATAGAGAAAAAGACAAGGTATCCTATCTTAACGAAGACGAACGTAACATAACCAAACGTAACCTAACACAAACTAACATGGCGACACCATTATTGCTGGCCTCCACAAGGTCAACCAGAATGTACCAGAGCACAGTTGTGCGCAGAAACCCACCGCAATGCAGTGAGTAGCACAAGAGCCGAAGATATCCTCTCCTAATCATACCTAATCAAGCCTAACCGAACGCAGCAGGACCGACCATGAAGTGCCGTGACCATAGATCCTGGCCACCCCAGGGCAAAGCAGATTGTAGTGGAGCACAGTAGATAACAAACATCCGCCGAAAAGGGGTGTATAGCACGAAAGACAATGTAGCATATCCTAACCCAGCCAAACGTGATGTACGCGTACGTAGTCTAACTGAGCCTCATATTGCGGAGCCACTATTGCTCACCTCGACAGAGACAAGCAGTATGTACTGGAGCACAGTAGGGCGCAGAAATCCACCGCATTGCAGTGAATAGCGCAAGAGCCGTAGATAAGCTAGCATATCCTGTCCTAGCCAAACTTAGCCAAAGGTAGCATAGCTCAACATAACGTGCAGAGGCCACTGCTCATTGCTTCCCCGTAGCCAAGCAGAATGTAGTAGGACGCAGCAGATGACAGGAATACACCGAGTAAGACTGTACAGCACGAGACTCAAAGCTATCCTAACAACACATAACCTAACCTAACATGATCAAACTTACCCTAACCCAACCTAACGTGCCGCGACCGCCATTGACCGCATCCCCAGATGCAAGCAGTCTATAGTGGAGCAGCCTGGAGCGCAGAAGACCACCGAATAACATTGTAGGTTACAAAAGTCGAGGATAAACTAACATTACCTGGCCTAACCAATGCAAACCAAACGTAGCAGAAGCGAACATAAAGCCGCGACCACTCCTGCTGGCACCCCCAGAGCGAAGCAGAATAAAGTAGAGCAGTGTAGATCGCAGAAACCCACGGGACAACAGTGCACAGTACGAAAGTCAAATGTATCCTTATCAACGTTAACCTGCCATATCCAAACCGAAAGTAAGCTAACACAGCCTGACGTGCCAGGACCACTATTGCTCGCACCCCAGAGTCGAGCAGTGAGTAGTAGAGCAATGTAGAGCCCAGAAATCCAACAAATAGCAGCGTAAAGAACAAATGTCAAAGAAATCCAAGCCGAAATTTCCTAACCTATCCTAACGAAACGTAACCTAACTCAGCATAGCGTGCTGAGACCACTATTACTGGACATACCAGAGCCGAGCAGAACTTATTAGAGCACATTAGAGCGCAGAAATCCAGGAAAGGTATTGTATAGCGCGTAAGCAAAGTAGCATCTGCTAACCTAGCCAAACGTGTCGTAACCATACGTAACACAGCTCAAACTATCGTGGCGCGACTCCTATTGCTACTATCGCCAGGTCCATGCAGACCACATTACAGGATTGTAGAGCGCAGAAATACAATGAATAGCGGCGCATAGCGCAAAAGTGAGAGATACGCTGTCCTAACCTATCCAATTTTAACATAACCAAATCCAAAATAACTCAATCTATCATGCCGCGAACACTATTGCCGGCCTCCACGGAGACATGCAGTCCATATTAGGGTAATGTAAAGCGCAGACATCTACCGATTATCAGTGCGTAGCACGAAAGTCAAAGCTATCCTGCCCAGACCTAAACAAACGTAACGTAACCAAAGGTAACATAACACTACCTAAAGTGCCAAGGCACATATTTCTGGCCTCCTCGGAACCCAGCAGAGCGTATTAGACCAATGCGGAGCGCAGAAATCCACCGAATAATAGTGTTTAGCACAAAAGTCAAAGCTATCCTATCCTAACCAAGCCAATCGTAACACAAGCACACGTAATATAATTCAACCCAACGTGGCGAGACCACTTTTGCTTGCATCCGCAGGGCCAAGCAGAATATACTAGAAAAGTGTAGAGCGCAGAATACCGCCGCATTGCAGTGTATAGCACAACAGTCAAAGTTATCCAAACCATTCCTGAACTAACCTAGACTGACAAACGTAACATAACTCAACCCGACGTGCCGAGACCACTGTTGTTGGTGACCACAGGGCAAAGCTTAATATAGTAGAGAACAGTAGGGTGCAGAAATCCGCCGAGTATAAGTGTATAGCACCAAAGTCGCAGCTAACTATACCGAACCTAGCACAACCTTACATAGACAAACGTATCATAACGCAAGCCAACGGGCCGATACCACTGTTGCTGGCATCCACAGGGCCAAGCAGAAAATATTAGAGCACAGCGGAGCGCAGAAATACACCAGTTAGCAGCGTATCGCACAAGAGTCAAAGCAACACTGCCCTAACCTAGGCAAACGTAACGTTACCAGACACAACATAACCCAACCTATCGTGTCGAGACCGCCATTGCTGGCCTCCCCAGAGTAAAGAAGGTCGTATTGGAGCAATCTACCGCGAAGAAAGCAGCCGCATTGCAGTGAAAATCGCAAAAGTCAAAGATATCCATACCTTACCTAAACTAACGCAGACTAACCAAACGAGAGAGGACCACTACAGCTGTCATCCCCATAACCAAACTGAACATACTAGAGCAGAGTAGATAGCAGAAGACCACGGAATACCAGTGTGAAGCACAGAAGTCAATGGAATTCTGTCCTAACCTAACCAAACGTAGCACAACCAAACCTACCTTGACGAGACGTCTATTTTGCCCTCCCCAGAGCCATGCAGAACGTATTAGAGGAGAGTAGAGCACGGAAATCCATAGAGTGGCAGTGAATAGTACATAAGTCAAAGCTATCTTATCCTAGCATAACCAAACGTAACCGTATTCAACCCAACACGCCGAGCCCACTGTCGCTGGACACCGCAGAGCCAAGCAGAAAATACTACGGTAAAGTAGAGCGCCGAAATCCGCCGCAATGCTGCGTACAGCGCAACAGTCAAAGATATCCGTACCATACCTGAACTAACCTAGACTAACCGAACACGGCGTACCTCAAACCAGCGTGACCAGACCACAGTTGTATGCCTCCCCAGGGCCAAGCAGAATGTGGTAGAGTGCGGCAGATTGCAGAAGTCCACCGAGTATCAGTGTATAGCAAGAAAGTCACAGCTGCCCTCACCGAACCCAGCGCAGACTAACCCAACCGAACGTAACATAGCGAAACCCAACGTGCCGATACCACTATTGAAGGCCTCCACAGAACCAAGCTGTGAATACTAGAGCACAACAGAGCTCAGAAATCCACCTACTAGCAGCGTACAGCAAAAGAGTCAAAGATGCCCCTCCCTAACATTGCCAAACGTAACGTAACCAAACATGACATAGCGCAGCCGAACGTGCCGAGGCCGCAATTGCTGTCTTCTCTGAGCCAAGCAGGGCGCATCAGAGCAACCTAGGGCGCAGAAAGCTGCCGAATTGCAGTGAACTGCACAAAAGTCAAAGCTATCCAAACAACACCTGTTCCAACGCAAACGAACCATACGAAACGGGACCACAAATTCTGGGCTTACCAGAACCGAGCACAGCGTACAGGACGAATGTAGAGCGCACAGATCGACCGAATAGGAGCGCACAGCACAAATATTAAAGATATCCTACCCTAGCCTAGCAAAACGTGACACAGCAAACGTAACCTAACTCAAACTTGCGTGATGAGAACACAGAAGCTGGCCTCCGCAGAGCCAAGCGGAATATATTAGAGCGCAGTAGAACGCAGAGAACCACCGAATAGAGGTGTATGACGGACACGACAGCCTGGACTTTTGTGCTATACATTGCTGTACGGTGCATATCAACTTTCTGCTGTGCTCTAACATGCTCTGCTCTGCCCTGGGGAGACGATCGATATTTGTCCCATAGCGTTATGTAGAGTTACACTACGTTCGGATAGGTTACGTTAGGATATGTTAGTTTGGGTTGTATTCCACTTTTGCGCGATGCACTGCAGTGCAGTGGATTTCTGCGCTCTACTGAGCTGTGGTGTATTCAGCTTTGCTCTCGGAATGCCAGAAATAGTGTCCGCGGGACGTTATGCTGAGTTAGGATACTAATGGTAGTGTTACCATTGGCTATGTTATGATAGGATAGCCTTGACTTTTGCGCTATACACTACTGTTCGGTGCATCCGTGCTTTCTACTGTGCACTATTATGTTCTGCTTGGCCCTGTGGAGTCCAGCAATATTGGTCTCATCGAGTTACGTTGCGTTACACTGCGTTCGCATGGGTTAGGTTAGGACAGGTTGGGTTAGGATATCTTCGACCTTTGCGATATTCACTTCAGTGCGGTGGATTTTAGCGCACTACTGTGCTCCTGTACAATCCGCTTGTCTCTGTGGAGGCCTGCAATAGTGGTCTGGTAATGTTAGGTTAATCTTAAACGTCAAGTTACGTTTGTACATGTTAGGTGTGGCTATGTTAGGAGAGTCTACCTCGGCGCTTGCGCTTTACACTGCTCTTCAGTGGATATCTGTGATCTACTGTGCTCTAGCCCCTTCTGCATGGCTCAGGGGATGCCGGAAGCAGTTGTCGTGACACATTATGTTGAGCTCGGCTACGTTCGGTTAGGTTGTGTTAGGTCAGGTTGGGTTAGTGTACCTTCGACTTTTGTGCTATACACCGCCACTCGTTGGATTTCTGTGCTCTACGTTTCTCTACTATTCTCTTCTCGACTCTGGGGAGGCAAGCAATAGTGGCCGTGATACGCTAGGTTGATTTTCTCTACTATTCTCTTCTCGACTCTGGGGAGGCAAGCAATAGTGGCCGTGATACGCTAGGTTTAATTATGTTGCGTCTGGTTATGTCAAGATTGGATAAACTAGGATAGGATAATTTTGACTTTTGTGCTGTACACTGCTATTCTGCGGACACCTGTGATCTACTGTGATCTATTTCATTCTGCTTTGCTCTGGTGAGGACAAGCGAAATGGTCGCGGCACATCATGTTAATTTACGCGACATTCTTTTTGGTTAGGTTAGCCGAGGTTAGGTTAGCATATCTGTGGCCTTTGCGCTATTCACTGCAATGCGGTGGATTTCTGCGCTCCACTGTGCACTAGTAAACTCCGCTTGTCTCCGCGGAGGCCAGGAATTGTGGTCTCGTCAAGATAGCGTGAGATATGTTGCGTTTGGATGAGTTATGTTTGGCTAGGTTAGGAAAGGACAGTCTATTCTTTTGTGCTATAAACTGGTTTCCGCGGATTTCTGCGCTCTCATGTGTTCTAATATTTTCTGCTGGGATCTGGGGTGCGCAGCAATAGTTGTCTCGGCATGTTATGTTGAGTCGTGGTATGACTGGATAGGTTGGATTGGGTAAGGTAAGGTTTGGGTATCTTCGACATTTTCGCTACACACTGAAGTGAGGTGGATTTCTTCGCCCTGCTGTGCTGTATTATATTCTGCTTGGCTCTGGGGATGCCAGCAACAGTGGTCTCGGCAAGTTCGGTTGAGCTATGTTACGTTCGCTTAGGTTAGATTGGGACAGGTTTGGTTAATATATATTCGACTCCTGTGCTATTCACTGCAATACGGTGGTATCCTGCGCACCACTCTGTTCTAGTACACTCAGTCTGCCTCAATGGAGGCCAGCAATATTGTTCTCGTAATGCTAGTTTGAGTTAAATTGCGTCTGGGTACTTTACGTTTGGATAGCTTAGGATATGCTACCTTGACTTTTGCCCTTCACACTGCTATGCGTGGATTTCTGCGCTCCGCAGTGTTCTAATGTCTTCTGCTTCGGCCTGTGCGTACAGCAGCAGTGCTCTCGTTGCGTAAGATTGGTTTGGGCTACGTTTGCTTATGATACGTTGGGCTATGTTAGGACAGCGTTGCTAAGATTTTTGTGCCACACACTGCTATTCGGTGCATTTCTGCCACCTATTCTCCTCTAATATATTCTGCCTGGCGGTGTGCAGGTCAGCAATAGTGTACTCGGCATGTTAGGTTAATTTAGTCTACGTTTGGTTAGGTTAGGATTGTACATGTTGTGTTAGGGTTTCATTGTCTTAGCGTTATACACTGCTATCTGATGCCTTTCTGCGATCTACTCTGCTCCAGTATATACTGTTTGTCTCTGAGGTGGCCAGCAACAGTGGTACCGGCACGTTAGGTAAAGTTAGTTTACGTATCTTTATATTACGTTTGGTTATGTCAGGACTGGGTAGAGTTGACTTTTGTGCTATAGACTGCTATTCGGTGGATTCCTTCGCTCTACGTTGCTCTACTATAGCCTTCTCGGCTGTGGGGAGACCAGTCATAGTGGTCCCGTCCCGTTGGGTTCATTCAGGTTACGTTTGGTTATGTTATGTTTTCTAGTGCTATGTTTGCATAAATTTGGTTTTCGTGGTACACGCAGTTATTCGGTGGACGTCCGCGCGCTACCGGGCTCCACTATACTCTGCTCGACTATGGAATCCCAGCAATAGTTGTCGCGGCGCATCAGGTTCTGTCAGTTTAAGTTTGATTAGTTTGCGTTAGGGTTGGCGAGGTTAGGATATTTCAGCCTTCTGTACTGTACTCTTCAATTAGGTGGATTCCTGCGGTCTACTGTGCTCTAGTATGCTCTGCTTGGCTCTGGGGTGACCAGCAGTAGTGGTCTCGGAGAGTTTGCATGAGCTACGCTACGCTTGGTTAGGTTATTTTCGGTCAGGTTGGGTTCGGATGTCTTCGACTTTTGTGCTCTTCACAGCAATGCGGTTTATTTCTGCTCACTTCTGCGCTCTAGAACACTCTGTTTGTCTCTGCGAAAGCCTGTCATTGTGGTCCTGTGGTGATAGGTTGAATGAGGTTACGTTTGCATGTACTACGTTTGGATAGGTTAGGAGGGACCACTATGTCTTTTGTACTATACACTGCTGCTCCCAGGGCTGCAGCGCTATAATGTGCTCTAATATGCTCTGCTTCGCTCTGGGGTGGCCAGTGATGGTTGTCTCGTCACTTAATGTTTGGATACACTGCGTTTGCGTATATTAGGTGATGCCAAGTTCTGCCAGAATAATGTTTGACACTTGTGCTATACACTGCAATGCAGTGGATTTCTGCGCTATACTGTACTCTACTATTTTCAGCTTGGCTCTCGGTAGGCCAGCAGTAGATGTCTCGGCAGGATAGGTTGAGATACGCTACGTCCGGGTATGTTACGTTTGGTGAGGATAGGATATGGCATTTCAGACGTTTGCGCTATACACTGTTATCCGCGGACTTCTGCGATCTACTGTGTTCTAATACTATCTGCTTGACCCTGTGGACTCCAGCGTTAGTGATCTCGGCTTGTAAGGTTGGGTTATGTTACGCTTGGTTAGGTTAGGTTATGTAAAGCTCGGTGAGGTCACCTTTGGCTTTCGTGCTATACACTGCCATCCGGAGGATTTCTGCACACGACCATTCCTTGCTGTATTCTGCTTGGCCCTTGGGAGACCAGAAACAGTCGTGGCACGTAACGCTGTGGTAGGCTACGTTTAATTTGGTTATGTTAGGATATGTCTTCTCAGGATGGCTTCGACTTACGTGCTATACACTATTATCCGGGGGATTCCGTGATCTACGGTGCCCTACAGTAGTCTGCTTGGCTCTGTGCAGTCCGCAGGCAGTGTTCGCGGTACGCTCTGTTGATTTACGCTAAGCATTGTTATGTTAGGTTAGGTCAGGTTATGTTAGGATATCTTTGACTCTTGCGCTATTCCCTGCAATGCGGAGTATTCCTGCGAACTACTGTGCTCTAGTACACTCTACTTGTCTCTGCGGAGGTCGGCAATAGCTGTCTCGAAATGTCAGGTTGAGCTATGCTACGCTTGGCTAGGTTAGGATATGCAACATTGACGTAGGTGTTTCACGCTGATGTTCGGTGGATTTCTGTGATCTGCTGTGCTCTACTACATTCTGCTTTACTCCGGGGATGCCAGGAGCAGTGGTCACGGCACGTCATATTTAGTTATGCTACGTTCGGTTATGCTAGGTTAGGACAGGTTGGGTTTCGACATCTACGGCACTTGTGCTATTCACTGCAATGCGGTGGATTTCTGCACTCTACTGTTCACTAGTATATTCTGCTTGTCACTGTGAATGTCAGCATTCGTGTCCTGGCCATGCTAGGTTGAGCTAGGCTTCGTTTTGATATATTATGCTTGGCTATATTAGGATAGCTATTTTGACTGTTGCGATACTCACTGCTATTAGGTGCACTTTTGCGCTCTAATGTGCTCCGGCGTGCTCTGCGTGGCTCTGGCGATGCCGGCTATATTGGTCTCGTCACATTATGTTTAGATACACTACGTTTGGATCGGTAAGATAAGGGCAAGTTACGACAGAATTTGGTGACTTTTGTGCTGTGCACTGCAATGCGGTGGTTTTCCGCGCTCTGCTGTGCTCCGGTATATTCTGCTTGCCCCTATGGTGGTCAGAAATAGTGTTCTAGGTGCGTTAGGTTGAGCTATGCCACTTTTTGTTGTGTTACGCTTGGTGAGGTTAGGGCAGGGTAATCTAGGTATCTGTGATATACACTGCTAACCTCCGATTTCCACGCTCCACTGCGTCCTAATATTCTCCACTGGGCTCTGGGGAGGCCTGCAATTGCGATCTCGGCGCGTCAGGTTATGTTAGGCCACGCTTGCATATGGAAGTCTGGTGATGTTATTGCAGTATGTCTAGGATTTTCGTGCCATTCACCTCCATTCGGAGGATTGCTGCGCCCTACTGCGCTCCAACGTTTTCTGCTTGGCTCTGGGGTGGCAATCCATAGTGGCCGAGGCACGTAACGCTAAGTCAAGATACGTTGGATTAGATTATGTTAGGATGAGGTTGGTTAAGCTACCTTTGACTTTCGAGCTGTACACTGCTATCAGGTGGATTTCTTTGATCCACTCTGCTCTACTACATTACGCTTGGTTCTGGGGCGGCCAGATGTAGTTGTCACGGCACATAGCGTTCAGCCATGCAACGTTCTTTTAGGTTACTTTATGACACGTTTGGTTAGGATATCTCCAACCTTTGTGCTGTACGCTGTTGTTCGGTGGATTTCAGTAGCCGACTGTGCAATACTACTATCTACTGCGATCTAGGGATGCTAGGTGCTGTGGTCGCGGCACGTTGCGTTGAGCTATGCGACGCATGGCAGTATTAGGTTAGGATATATTCGACTTCGGTGCTATTCACTGGAATGCGGGGAATTTCTGCGCACTACTGTGCTCTATTACATTCTGCTTGCTTTGTGGAGGGCAGCAATGGTGGTCTCGTCATGTCAGGTTGGGTTGGGTTACGTTCGTTTGTGTTACGTTTGGCTAGGTTAGGATGGGCTACTTCGACTTTCGTGCTATACACTACTATTCCGCTCTCCTCTGCCCTTTAATGTGCTCTTATATGCCCTGCTTGGCTCTGGCGTGTCGAGTGGTAGTGGTCTCGGCACGTTAGTTTGATTAGGGTTACGTTCCGTTTGGTGAGGTTTGGAAGGCTCGGTTAGGATTTCTTAGACTTGTGTCCTGTACACTGCTCTTTGGTGGATTGCTGCGCTCTACATTGCTCTATTATTCTCTGCTCGACGCTGGGCAGGCATGCAATAGTGGCCTGGATTGGTTAGGTTAGGTTAGGCTATATTTGGTCAGGATAGCTTTGATGTTCGTGCTATATACTGGTATTCGGTGCATTTGTGATACCTACTGTGCATAACTATATTCTGCTAGGCTACGCGGAGGCCAGGAGCAGTGGTCGCGGCATGTTATTTTGAGATATGCTACATCTGGTTAGGTTAGGTTAGATCAGGTTATGCTAGGATATCTATGGATTTGTGCTGTTCACTGGAATGTGCTAGACCCCTGCACTTCTCTTTGCTCTAGCATATTCTGCTTGGGTCTCGGGAGGCCAGAAGTGGTGGTCACGGCACGTTAGTTTGAGTTTAGCTATGTTTGCATACGTTACGCTTTGTTAGGTTAGGGTAGGCTACTCCGTCTTTTGTGCTGTACACCGCAATTCGGTGAACTTCTGCTCCTTAATGTGCTCCAATATGTTCTGCTTGGCGCGGGATAGGCCAGCAATATTGGGCTCGTCATGTTATGTTGGGTTACACCAGGTTTGGGTAGGTTACGTTACGTCAAGTTAGGCGATGGTTATGTAGGAAAGATTCAACTTTTGTGCTCTACTCTGCTGTTTGGATGATTTCTGCGCTCTGCTGTGATCTAGTATGTCCTGCTTGGCTCTGGCGAGACCAGCAATAAAGATCTCGGCACGATAGGTTGATTCAAGCTATATTTGGCTTTGTTCTGTTGGTGTGGGTTAGGATTCGGTAGCTTTCACTTTACAGATATACCCAGTGATTGTATGGATTTCTGCGGTCTCTTCTCCATTTGTGTGCTCCGTTTGACTCTGGGGTGTCCAGCAATAGTGGTCGCGTAACTATAAGTTGAGTTATGTTACGTTTGGTTATGCTACGGCTGCTTATGTTAGGAGAGGATAGCTTTGTCTTTAGTGCCTTAGTCTGCTCTTAAGTGGATTTCTTCTCCCTACAGTGTTTTAATATTTTCAGCTTGGCTATGTGAAGGCCAGCAATAGAGATCTCGGTACGCATTGCTGTGTCACGTTACGCTCGGTTAGGTTGGCATAGGATAAGTTTGGTCTGGATAGCTTTAACGTTTGTGCTTCACACTGTTATTCGGTGGATTTCTACGTTCTACTGCTCTCACGTATGTCCAGCTTGGCTCTGGGGAGGACAGAATTAGTGGTCGCGGCACGCCAGTGTGTGTTATGGTACGCTCGGTTATGTTACGATTCTCTAGGATAGGAGAGGATAGCTACTCCTTTAGTGCTATAGTCTGCTATTACGTGGATTTCTGCGCCCAGCTATGCTCTAATATTTCCAGATTGGCTCTGGCAGGGCCAGCAATAATGGTCTCGGCACGTAGTGACGAGTCAGCTTACGTTCGGTTGGGTTGGGTCAGGCTAAGTTTGGTCAGGATAGCTTTAACTTTTGTGCCGTGCACTGCTATTCGGTGGGCTTCTGCCCTCTACTGTGCTCTAATATGCTCTGCTCGAATCTGTTCGTGCCAAAATAGCCTTTGTTAAGCTACGTTTGGTAGTGTTACGGTGGGTTAGGTTTGGATATGGTAGCTTTGACTTTTGTGCTATAGACGACAATTCAGTGGATTCCTGCGCTCTACATTGCTCTACTGTACTCTGCTAAACCTTGGTGAGGCCAGCAATAGTCGTTGCGGCACGCAAATTTGAGTTTGGCTACGCTAGGTTAGGCTATGTTAGTTGGGTTTGGTTTCGGATATCTTTGACTTTTCTGATGTACACTGCCATTCTATGGATTTGTGCGCCCTACTCTCCTCTAATATATTCTGCTTGGTTTTGTGGGGGACAGAAATAATGGCAGCGGCACGTTTGGTTGTGTTTGGTTACGCTTGGTAGTGTTACCGTTGGTTAGGTTAGGATATGTTACCTGTGACTTTTGCGACACAAACTGCTTTTCGTTGTATTTCTCCGTTCTGCTGTACTCCAGCATGCTCTAATTTTCCTTGGGGATACCTGAAATAGTGACCGCGGCATGTTTGGTGGAGTTAGGTTACGTTTGGTTAGATTACGTTAGTATTGGTAAGTTTCGAATGGGTTCGATTTTTCTGCTATACACTGCGATTCTATGGATGTCTGCGCCCTACTCTGCACTAATAGGTTTTGCATGACCCAGGGAGGTCAGCAATATTGCTCTCGGCACGTTAGGTTGAGTTAGATTTCGTTCGGTTAAGTTACGTTTGGTTAGGTTGGGACAGGATGACTTTGCCTTTTGTGCTATACACTGCTATTCGGCGGATTTCTGCTCCGTGCTGTGCTCTAATACATTCTGCAAGGCTCTGTGGAGGCTAGCAATGTTAGTCTCGGCACATTAAGTTAAGTTTTGTTGCGTTTGATTATACTACGTATGGATAGGGTAGGAAAGGATAGCTTTGTCTTCTGTGCTATACACTGCTATTCGGTGAATTTCTGCGCACTGCATTGCTCCACTATACTCTGCTCGACTATCGGGATGCGAGAAATTGTGGTATGGCACGTAAGGTTGTGTTAAATTCCGTTTTGCTAGGTTTGGTTACGTTGTGCTAGGTAAGTATAGCCTTGACATATGTGCTCAACGCTGACATCCTATGGACTTCTGTGCTCTACTGTGCTCTATCTTATTCTGCTCTTCTCTGCGGAAGCCGGCAATAGTGTTCGCGACTCGATAGGCTTAGTTACTCTAAGTTTGGTTAGGTTAGGCAAGGTCTTGTTAAGTATAGATATCTTTGACTTTGTGCTGTACATTGCTACTTGGTGGATTTCGGCGCTCTACTGCGTTCTACTATACTCTGCTCGGCCCTAGGGAGACCAGCAATAGTAGCGGCGGTACGTTAGTTTGAGACATTCTATGTCAGGTTAGGTTATGTTAGCTTGGGTTATGTTAGGTTATCTTTGACTTTTGTGCTATACACTGCAATGCGGTGTATTACGGCGCTCTGCTTTGCCCTAGTACGTACTGTTTAGACCCGGAGGGGCAATAAATAGCCGTCTCGGCCCGTTAGTTAGGTCTAGGCTACGTTCGGTCATGTTGCGTTTGGATATATTAGGAGAGGTTTGCTTCGACTATCGTGCTATGCACCGCGATTCTATGGATTTCAGCGCTCTAATCTCCTCTCATATGTTCTGCTTTGCTCTGTGGAGGGCAGTAATAGTTGGCTCGACGCGTTTGGATCAGATATGTTACTTTTGGCTCCGTTAGGTTTGCTTGGGTTAGGTTAGGATGTCTTCGACTTTTGTGCTACAAACTAACATTTAATAGGCTTCTGCGCTCCACTCTCCTCTAATATGTTATGTATGTTATGTATGTTGCGATGGGGAGGCGAGCAATAGTGGCCTAGGCACGTTTGTCTGAGTTATGTTGCGTTAGGTAACGTTACGCTTGTTTATGTTACGATAGGATACCTTAGGCTCTTGTGCCGTACAATGCACTTCAGCGGATTACTGCGGTCTACAGTGCTCTACAATGCTCTGCTCGACTCTCGGGGGGCCAGCAATTTTTGTCGTGGCACGTTATGTTCAGTTCTGTTACGGTTGGTTAGGCTAAGTCACGTTATGTTATGTTCGGCTAGCTATGACTTTCGTGCTATACCCTGCAATTCGGTGGATTTCTGCGTACTACTGTGATGAAATATGCTGTGCTTTGATCTGCGGAGGCCAGAAATGGTGGCCGCGGCGCTCAATGATTGATTATGCGACCTTTCTTTATGTTAGGTTAGGTCAGGTTTCGTTTGGACGCGTGAGGCTTTAGAGCTGCACACTGCAATGCTGTGGATTTCTGCGCTACACTGTGCTCTAGTGTGTTCTGCTTGGCTCTGGGTATTCCAGTAATAGTGGTCTCGGCACATCAGGTTAAGCTGTGTCGCGTTTGGTTCTATCACGTTTAGATATGTTAGGATATTGTATATCAGACTTTTCTGCTTTACACTGCAACTCGGTGGATTTCTGCGCTCTACCGCGCTCTACTATACCCTGCTCCACCTGGGAAGGCCGGCAATAGTGGTCGCAGTACGTTAGGTTGAGTTAGGTTACGTTTGGGTATGCTCCGACTGGCTAGGTTAGGAGAAGGTAGCTCTGACTTTTGTGCAATAATGTGCTGCTCTGTGGATTTCGGCGCTCCACTTTGCTGCAATATGCTCTGCTTGGCTCTGGGTAGGCCAGCAATAGAGGTCGTGGCACGAAAGTTTGAGATATGTTACGTTTGGTCAGGTTAGATTAGAACAGGGTAGGGGAGGATAGCTTTGAGTTTTACGCTACACACAGCTGTTCGGTGGATTTCTGCGCTCTACTGTGTTCTAATATGCCCTGCTTGTCTCTTTGGAGGCCAGTAATGCGGGTCTCGGCACGTTACGTTGAGTTAGGCTACGCTTGGTTAGGTTGGGTAAGAACAGGTAAAGTTAGGCGGTCTCGAACTCTTGTGCTATACACAGCTTTTCAGTGGATCTCTGCGCTGTACCCTGCTCTAGTATGTTCTGCTTGGCTCTGTGGATGCCAGCAATAGTGGTCACTCAGCGTTGGGTTGAGACAGGATACGTACGTTCATGTCACGTTTGGTTACGTTAGCATAGGACAGCTTAGACTTTTGTGCTATAGACTGCTATTCGGTGGATTTCTGCGATATGCATTGCTCTACTGCGCTCTGCTGGACCATGTGGAGGCGAGCAATAGTGGCCGTGGGACGTATGTTTGAGGTATGCCGCGATTGGTGTGGTCAGGTTAGGCTATATTTGGTTAGGATAGCTTTGACCTTCGTGCTATACACTGTTATTAATTGGATTCCTGTGATTTACTGTGCTCTATTACATACTGGTTTGCTGTGTGGAGGTCAAATTCTGTGGTCGCGACACGTTACATTGAGCCATGCTACGTTCTGTTAGGTTAGGTTAGGTCAGGTTGGGTTTGGATATTTTCGACTCTTGTGCTATTCACGGCAATGCGGCAGATATCTGCGCAATACTGTGCTCAAGTACCATCTGCTTGCATCTGTGGGGGCCAGCAGTAGTGGTCTCGTCATGTTAGGCTGAGGTAGGCTGCGTTTGGGTATATCACGTTAGGCTAGGTTAGGACTGTCTACTTTGACTTTCGTGCTTTGCACTGCTCTTCTGCCGATTTCTGTGATCTACTGTGCTCTTCTACATTCTGCTTTTCTTTGGGGATGCCAGGAGAAGTGGTCGCTGCGCGCTACGTTGGCCAATGTTACGTTCGGGTAGGTTCGCTTTGGTTTTGTTAGGTTAGGATATCTTCGACTTTTGGACGATACACTGCTGTACGGTGGATTTCTGCGCACTACACTGCTCTACTATACTCTGCTCGACTGTGGGGTGGCCAGCAATTGCTGTCGTGGCTCGAGAGCTTGAGGTAGGTTCCGTTCGCTTAGGTTAGGCTGGGTTAGGTTTGGATAGGACGAAATTAACTTTTGTGCTGTACACTGTTATTCGGTTAATCTCCGCCCTCTACTGTGATCTAACTGTTCCTACTTGTTTCCGTGGAGGCCAGCTATGGTGGTCTTGGCTCGTTAGTTCTTGCTAGCCAACGTATGGTTAGGATAAGGTTGGTCTGGTTAGGTTAGGATACCTTTGACTTTTCCATTTTACACTGCCATTCTATTGACTCCTGCACTGTACTCTCTAATATGTTCTGCTTGGTGATGGGAGGCCAGCAACTGTGGTCTGGGCATGTTAGGTTGCGTTAGGCAACGTTTGGTTACGTTAAGCTTGGTTAAGTTAGGACAGCAAAACTTTGACTTTTGCGCTATAAACTGCTATTCGGTTGATTTTTGCGCACTACCGTAATCGAATATGCCCTCCTTTGTTCTGGCGAGGCCAGAAATAGCGGCCATGGCGAGCCAGGATTAAGTAGGTTACGTTTAGTTGGATTGTGTGTGTTTGGGTTAGTCTTGGATGGCTTTGACTTCCATGGCATAGACCGGTATTCGGTGCGTTTCTGCGCTCTACCCTACTCTATAATACTCGGCTTGACTCAGAGGATGCCAGCAACATTGTTCGCTGCACCTTAATTTGAGCTGGCTTACGTTTGGGTATGTTACGATTGGCTAGGTTAGGAGAGGATAGCTTTGACTTCTGTCCTTGCACCGCCGTTAGGCGGATTTCAGCAGTATAATGTGCTCTAATATATTGAGCTTGGCCCTGGGAAAGACGCCAATAGTGGTGTAGGGCGGTTAGGTGTAGTTAGGGTACGTTTGGTTATGCTATATTTGGTTAAGTAAGGTTGGTACGGCTTAGACTTTAGTGCTATACATAGATATTCGGTGGATTCCTGAGCATCACTGTGATCTAATATGCTCTGCTTTGCTCTGTGGAGACCAGAAACTGTGGCCGCGACGCGTTATGTAGGGTTAGGTTACGTTCGGCTATGTTAGGTTTGTTCTGGTTAGGATAGGGTATCTTTTACTTTTGTGCTGTACACTGAAATGCAGTGGATTTCTGCGCCCTGCTGTGCACTACCATACTCCGCTGGTCTCTGTGGACGCCAGCAGTAGCGGTCGCGGCACGCTCGGTTGAGTTAGGTTACGGTCGGTTTCATTACGTTTCACTAGGTTAGGACAGGGTAGATCTGACTTTTCTGCTATACACTGCTATTCGGTGGATTTCTGCGCTCTATCCTACTATAACATGTTCGCTTTTCTCTGGGGTGGCCGATAATAGTGGTCGCTTCCCGTTAGGTTGAGTTAGGTTAGTTTGGTAATGTCATGTTTGGTTATATTAGGCTAGGATAGCTTTGACTTTTGTGCTATACACTGCTATTCGGAGGATTTCGGGGCTCCACTGCGCTCTAATATGTTCTGCTTGGAGTGGTCAGTAATAGTGGCCTCCGCTCCTTAGGTTGAGTTATGTTTCGTCTTGTTAGGATTGGTTGGGAAGGTTCGATTAGGATTACTTTCACTTTTCTGCTATACAATGCAATACGGTGGATTTCTGCGCTCCACATTGCTCTACTATGCTCTGCTCATCTCTGAGGCGGCGAGTAATATTGGTCGCGGCACTCTACTTTGAGTTATGTTATGTTTCGTGAGGTTAGGTTAGGGCATGTTTGGTTAGGATAGCTTCGACTATCATGATATACATTGCTATTCGGTGGATTTCTGCGATAGACTGTGCTCTACTATACTCTGCATTGCTCTTGGAAGGCCAGGAGCTCTAGTCGCAGCTCGACAAGTTGGGTTATGCTGTGTTCCTTTAGGCTAGATAAGGTCAGGTTCGGTTAGGGTATCTACGGCTTCTTGACATTGACAGCAGTGCGGTGGATTTTTGCGCTCTAATGTGCCCCAGTAAACCCTGCATACCTCTGTGGAGACCAGCAATTGTGGTTTCGTCATGTTAGTTTTGTCTAGGCTACGTCTGGGTATGTCCTGTTTGGCCAGGTTAGGATAGGCTGCCCTTAATTTTCTGCTTTACACTGCTTTTCGGCGGATTCTGATTACCTAAGGTGCTCTACTACATGCTGCTTTGCTTTGTGGAGATCAGGAGCAGCTGTCGCGGCACGTTATTTTGAGTTACGCTACGTTTGGCTTGGTTAGGGTAGGTCAGGTTAAGCTGGATATCTTAGACTTTGATGCTTTTCACAGCAATGCGGTGGATTTATGAGCTCTGCTGTACCCTGGTACATACTCCTTGCTTCTGCGAAGGACAGCAGCAGTGGTCTCATCAAGTTAGCATGAATTATGTTACGTTTGTCTAGGTTAGGATTGGCTACTTTGACTTTTGTGCTTATCAGTACTTTTCGGTGTATTTCTGCGCTCTAGTTACCACTTATATGCTCTGATTGCCTCTCGAGAGGCCAGCAACATTGGTCCCATCACGTTACGATTAGTTACGCTACGTTTGCATAGATTACGTTGGGTCAATAGGATATGTTTGACTTTTCTGCTATACGCTGCGTTTCGGTGGATTTCTGCTCTTTGCTCTGCTCTATTGTACTCCGCTTGGCACTGGGAGGATAGCAATGATGGTCGGGACGCGTTACGTTGAGATAAGCTACGTTCGTATAAGTTACGTTTGTCAGGGTTAGGTTTGGATCGCTCTGAATTTTTTGCTTTACACTGCGATTCTGTGGTTTTCTGCGCCCTGCTCTCCTCTGATATGTTCTGCTCAGCTCCGTGGAGGCCAGCAGGAGTGCCCTCGGGACGATAGGCTGAGTTCGGTTACGTTCGGTTATGTTACGTTTGGTAAAGTTGGGATAGGGTAGCTGTGGCTTCTGTGCTTTGCACTGCGGTTCTATGTATTTCTTCGATCTGCTCTCCTCTCACGCATTCTGCTTGGCCCTGTGGAGGCCAGAAGTAGTTGTCTCGGATTGTCGGGATAAGTTACATTACGTTCGGTTACGTTATGTTAGGTTATGTTCGCTAAGTGTAGCTTTGACTTTCGCGCCATACTCCGTCGTTCCGTCGATTTCCGCGCTATACCGCGCTCTACTATATTCTGCTGACCGTGGGGAATGGGGGGGGGGCAGCAATAGGAGTCGCGGACGTTGGGTTGAGTTATGTTATGTTTGGTTATTTTGAAATTGGTCATGTTAGGACAGGATAGCATTGACTTTTGTGCTGTACACTCCTTTCCAATGTCATTCTGCGCTCTGCTGCGCTCTAGTATTTTCTACTTGGCTCTGGGGTGGAGAGCAATAATGGTCACGGCACGTTATGTCGAGTTAGGCTACGTTTGAGTAGGCTACCTTCGGTTACGTTTGGTTAGGTTGGCTGCGACCATCGTGCTGCACATTATTATCCGGCGGGTTCCTGAGTTCTGCTGTACTCTACTGTACTCTGCTTGGCTCTGTGGATTCCGGCAGCAGTGGTCGCGGCTCTTCCGTTGAGTTAAGCTTCGTTCGCTTAGGTTAAGTTAGGTCAGGTTTCTTCAGGATATCACCGTCCCTTCGCTATTCACTGCAATGCGGTGGATTCCTGCGCACTATTCTGTTCTAGTACATTCTTCTTGCCTCTGTGGAGGTCAGCAATAGCGGTCTCTTCATTTTAGGTTGAGCTAGGTGTGGATATGTTACGTTTGGCTCGGTTGGGATATGATACATTGACTTTCGTGCTGTCAACGGCTTTTCGACGGATTCCTGTGGTCTGCTGCGCTCTACTACATTCTGCGTCGCTCTGTGGAGGCGAAGGGCAGCGGTCTCAGCACCACATGATGAACTTTGCTACGTTTTGGAAGGTTTGGTTGTGTCGGGTTACGTTAGGATATATATAGCATTTGACCTGTTTACAGAAATGTGGCGGACTTCTGCGCACTACTACGCTCTAGTACATCCTGCTTGCCTCTGTGGAGGCCTGCAACAGTGGTCTCGGCACGTTAGGTTGGAACATGTTGCGTTTCGTTATGGTAGGTCGGGGAGGTTTCGAAAGGATTCCCTTGACTTCTGTGCTATATACTCATACTCGGTGGATTCCCGCTCTCCACGTTGCTCTACCATACTCTGGCCGACTCCGGAGAGGTGGCAAATACCGGTCGTGACACGTTATTTTAGGTTGTGTTATGATTGTTTAGGTTAGGATTCGTTACGTTTGGTTAGGATAGCTCCAACTTTCGTGCTATTCACAGGTTTTCGGTGGATTTCTGCTATCTACTGTGCTGTAGTACACTCAGCTTGTCTCTGTGGAGGCTAGCTGTTGTTGTCTCGTCTGGTTAGGTTTATCCACGCTACGATTGCGTATGTAACGTTTGGCAAGGTTAGGGTGCGCTACTCTGACTATCGTGCTGTAAACGGCTTTTCGGCGTACTTCTCTGATCTACTGCGCCCTACTACATTCTGCGATGCTCTGGGCAGGCCAGGAGCATTGGTTGCGGCACGTCACGGTGAGCTATCCTACGTTTCGATAGGTTCGGTTAGGTCAGGCTAGGTTAGAGTATCTACGGCCTTTAAGATATTCATAGCAATGTGGTGGTCTTCTGCGCACTACTGTGCTGTTTTACACTGTGCATGCCTCTGTCGAGGACTGCAATAGTCGCCTCGTGATGTTAGGTTGTGTTACGTTACGTCTGTGAATGCTACGTTGGGCTAGGATTGTGGAGGCTACTTTGGATCTTGTGCTTGTGCATGCCTCTGTCGAGGACTGCAATAGTCGCCTCGTGATGTTAGGTTGTGTTACGTTACGTAACGTACGTCTGTGAATATACACTGCTTTCCCAGGATTTCTTCGCTCCACTGTGCTCCAGTACATTCTGCTTGTCCATGTCGAGGACAGCAATAGTAAACTCGTTACGACAGGTGGAGTTTGGCAACGTCTGGGTGTGCTAGGTTTGGCTTTGTTGTGATAGGCTACTTTGAATTTTGTGCTATTCACTGCTATTCGTTGGATTTCTGCGCTCTAATGTGCTCTAATATGCTGTGATCGGCTCTGCGGAGGCCAGAGGTATTGGTCTCGTAACGTCATGCTTAGCTACACCGCGTTTGAATTGGATAGGTATGGTCAAGTTACGTCACGGTATGTCTGACTTTCGTGCTATCCACTTGAATGCGGTGGATTTCAGCGTTCTGCTGTGCTCTAGTTTAATCTGCTTTGATCTGGGAAGGCCAGCAATAACGGTCTCAGCACGTTCGGTTGAGATATGCAACGTTTGGACATGTTACTTCTGGCGAGGTTGGGATAGGATAGTCCGGACTTTTGTACTATACACAGCCATCCGCGGAATGCTGCGCTCTACAGCGCTCTAGCATGTTCTCCTTGGCTCGGGGGAGGCCAGAGGTAGTGGTCTCGGCATGTTAGCTTGAGTTTAGCTACGTTTGCTTATGTTACGTTTGGTTAGGTTAGTATAGGGTAACTTAGACTTTTGTGCCATGCGCTGCTATTCGGTGGACTTCTGCGCTCTACTGTGCTCTTATATGATCTGCTTGGCTCTCTGGCCGCCAGTGATAGTAGTCCCGTCAAGTGAGTTTGAGTTAGGCTACGTTTCGTTGGGTCAGGTTAGGAGAAGCTCGGTCAGGTTAACTTAGACTTTCGTTATATACACTGCTTCTCCGATTATTTCGGCGCTGTACTCTGCTCTACTATATTACGCTTAGCCATGGGAATGCCGGCTGTATTGTCCTCGGCACGTTAGTTTGGGCTAGGTTACCTTTGGCTAGTTTAGGTTGGGCTACGTTCGGTAAGTATAGCATTTGCTTTCGTGCTATGCTCATTCCTGCGCTGGACTACGCTCTAATATATTCTGCTTGTCCTCTGGGAGGCCATCAACAGCGGCCGCTACGCATTACGTTGAGGTAGGCTGCGTTTGGTTAGGTTATGATAGCTTGGGTTAGGTATGGATAGATATGACTTTTGTGATATACACTGCGATCCTATGTACTCCTGCGCTTTGCTGTCCGCTAATAAGTTCTGCTCGACTTTGGGTGGGCAAGGAATTGTGGTCGGGGTACGTTAGATTGTGTTATGTTACGTTCGTTTATGTTGAGATTGGACATATTAGGACAGGATAGCTTTGTCTTTTGTCCTATACACTGCTACTAGGTGTACTTCTGTGCTCAAGCGTGCTCTAGTATATTCTGCTTTGCTCAGGAGTGGCCAGCAATAGTGGTCACGGCACGTTAGATTGAGGTATGCTACGTTCGGTCGTGTTACGTTTGGTGAGGTTAGGACAGGATAGTTTACGCTTTTGTGCCATACACTGATTTCCGAGGATTTCTGCCCTCTGCTGTGTTCTAATATCTTCTGCTTGGCTCTCGGGATGTCAGCAATAGCGATCTCCGCACGTTAGAATGAGCTATGTTACGTTTGGTTAGGCTACGTTATGACAGGTTAGGTCCTTGTATCTTCGAATTTTGTGCTATTCACTGCAATGCGGTGGGTTCCTGCGCGCTACTGTGCTCTAGTATATTCTTCTTGTCTCTGTGGACGCGAGCAATAGTGGTCTCGTCATGTGATGTTGGGTTAGGTTATGTTAGGTTATGTTGCGTTTGGCTTGGTTAGGATATCATGCTTTGTATTTTGTGCTATACACCGCTTTTCTGTGTGCTTCTGCGATCTAATGTCTTATAACATGCTCCTCTTGTCTCTGGGGTTGCCATTAATAGTGGTCTCTGCTCCTAAGGTTGAGCAATGTTACGTTTCATTAGGTTAGATTAGGAAGGCTCGGTACGGATTTCTCTGACTTTTGAGCTATAAGCTGCTATTCGGTGGATTCCTGCGCTCTACATTGCTCTACTACACTATGCTCGACTTTGGGGAGGCGAGCAACAGCGTTCGCGTCACGACAGTTTGAGTTTGGTTACGTTCTGTTTGGTTAGGTTGTGGCAAATTAGGACAGTATAGCTCTGACTTTCGTGCTCTACACTGTTATTCGGTGTATTTCTGTGATCTACTGTGCTCTACAACAGTCTGCTTGGATATGGGGGGGCAAGGAGCAGTGGTCGCTACACGATATGTTGAGATATGCTGCGTTCAGTTAGGTTAGGTTAGGCCAAGTTATGCTAGGGTATCTACGGCTATTGTGCTATACACTGCAATGCGGCGAATTTCTGCGCACTAATGTGCTGCATTATACTCTGCTTGTCTCTGAGGAGGTCAGCGATAGATGTCTCGTCATGTTTGGATGTGTTAGTTTGCGTTTGGATGTCTTACGTTTGGATATGTCAGGATAGGCTACTCTGATCTTTGTGCTATATACTGCTATTCCGTGTGTTTCTGCGATCTACTGGGATGTACTACATTCTGCAAGTCTCTGTCTTTGGCCAGGCACACTGTTCGCGTCACGACATGGTCAGGTTAGGTTTGGATATATAGAGCCCTTGTGCTGTTCACTGCAATACGGTGGATCACTAAACTCTACTGTGCTCTAGTGACTTCTGCTCGTCGCTGTGGAGGACACCAATAGCGGCCAGGTCATGTTGGGTTGAGTTATGCTTCGTTTGGTAGTGTTACGTTTGGCTAGGCTAGGATAGGCTGATCAGACCTCTGTGCTCTTCACTGCTATTCTGTAGATATCTGCGCTCTAGTGTGCTCTATTGTGCTCTGCCTGGCTCTGGGGAGGGCAGCAATAACGTTCTCGACATGTTATGTTTAGATACACTATGTTCGTATGCGTAACGTGTGGACGGTTTATGTCAGGAAACATTTGCCTTTTGTGCTGTACACTGCAATGCTGTGCATTTCTGCGCTCTGCTGTGCTCTAGTGTATCCCTCCTGGCTCTGGGGAGGCCAGAAATAATGGTCTCGGCACGTTAGGTTGAGTTCGACTACGTTTGGGTATGTTTCGTTTGGCTAGGTTAGGAGAGGCTACCTTGACTTTTGCGCTTTTCACTGCTACTCGGCGGATTTCTGTGATATACTGTTCCCAACTACATTATACTTGGCTACAGGGAAGCAAGGAGCAGTGCTCTCTGCACATTATGTTGAGTTATGCTACGCTTGGTTGGTTAGG
>NW_016916181.1:0-1122 GCF_001483705.2 Eufriesea mexicana | reverse complement strand
ACTTACCAATAATTTCCTAACATAACCTAATCACGCGTAACATATTCGAACCTGAAATTCCAGTACCACTACTGCTCACCTGGCCATGGTCGAGCAGAGCATGGTAGAGAAATGTAGAGCGCAGAAATCCAACGAATCGCAGTTTATCGCACAGAAGTCAAAGAAACCATAACCGAGCCTTCCTAAACTAACCTAACGATACGTTACCTTACTCAACCTAACATGCAGAGACCACTGTTACCGGCAACCCCAGGGCCAAGCAGGGCATATAGTAGCACATTAGAAAGCAGAAATCCACCGCATTGCAGAGAAGCACAAAAGACGTAGGTATCCTAGCATAACCAGACCTAACCTAACCAAAGAAACTAGAATAGATCAATATTACGTGCAGAGACCACTGCTCCTGTCCACTGCACAGCTAAGCAGAGCATATTATAGCACATTAGATCGTAGAAATCCGCGGAATGGCATTGTATAGCACAAAAGTCAAAGTAGCATATCTTAACCTAGCCAAACGTGACATAGCCAAACGTAGTATAACTGAGCCTAACATTACGATACCACTGTTGCCGGCCTCGGCGGAGGCAAGCAGAATGTGCTAGAAAAGATTAGAGCGCAGAAATACACCGCAATGCTGTGTATAGCGCAAAGGTCGTGTATATCCTTACCCAACCTGACCTAACGTAACCCAAGCAAGCGTAGCATAGGTCTACGCAACGTGCCGCGGCCACTGCTCCTAATATGCCCAGAGCAAAGCAGAATGCAGCAGAGCACAGTAGATCACAGAAGTCCATAGGATAACAGTGCATGTCATGAAAGTCAATGCTGACCTACCCAAACGTAACCCAACATAACCTAGTCAAACGTAGGCTATCTCAGCATAACGTGCCGTGACCACTATAGCTGGCGTGCGCAGGGCCAAGCAGAATATAGTAGAGCAGAGTAGGTCACAGAAATACTCCAGATAACCGTGTATAGCACGAAAGTCAAAGCTTTCCTACCTAAACGTAGCCTAACACAACTTACCAAAAAGTAACCTAACTGAAGACAGCTTGCCATGACCACTATTGCTCGCCTCCCCAGATTCGAGCAGAGTATACAAGAGCAGTGTAGAGCGCAGAA